>NC_092243.1:26241554-26246554 GCF_036320965.1 Panulirus ornatus | reverse complement strand
AACAACTTGCCTCCCACACCATATATTCTTAATACCTTCCACAGAGCATCTCTATCAACTCTATCATATGCCTTCTCCAGATCCATAAATGCTACATACAAATCCATTTGCTTTTCTAAGTATTTCTCACATACATTCTTCAAAGCAAACACCTGATCCACACATCCTCTACCACTTCTGAAACCACACTGCTCTTCCTCAATCTGATGCTCTGTACATGCCTTCACCCTCTCAATCAATACCCTCCCATATAATTTACCAGGAATACTCAACAAACTTATACCTCTGTAATTTGAGCACTCACTCTTATCCCCTTTGCCTTTGTACAATGGCACTATGCACGCATTCCGCCAATCCTCAGGCACCTCACCATGAGTCATACATACATTAAATAACCTTACCAACCAGTCAACAATACAGTCACCCCTTTTTTAATAAATTCCACTGCAATATCATCCAAAACCTGCTGCCTTGCCGGCTTTCATCTTCGCAAAGCTTTTATACCTCTTCTCTGTTTACCAAATCATTTTCCCTAACCCTCTCACTTTGCACACCACCTCGACCCAAAACACCCTTATCTGCCACTCTGTCATCAGACACATTCAACAACCTTGAAAATACTCATTCCATCTCCTTCTCACATCACCAATACTTGTTATCACCTCCCCATTTACGCCCTTCACTGAAGTTCCCATATGCTCCCTTGTCTTACGCACCCTATTTACCCCCTTCCAGAACATCTTTTTATTTCTCCCTAAAATTTACTGATAGTCTCTCACCCCAACTCTCATTTGCCTCTTTTTCACCTCTTAAAACTATATATATATATATATTGTTATTATTATACTTTTTCGCTGTCTCCGCGTTTGCTAGGTAGCGCAAGGAAACAGACGAAAGAAATGGCCCAACCCCCCCCCCATACACATGTATATACATACGTCCACACACGCAAATATACATACCTACACAGCTTCCATGGTTTTCCCCAGACGCTTCACATGCCCTGATTCAATCCACTGACAGCACGTCAACCCCGGTATACCACATCGCTCCAATTCACTCTATTCCTTGCCCTCCTTTCACCCTCCTGCATGTTCAGGCCCCGATCACACAAAATCTTTTTCACTCCATCTTTCCACCTCCAATTTGGTCTCCCTCTTCTCCTCGTTCCCTCCACCTCCGACACATATATCCTCTTGGTCAATCTTTCCTCACTCATTCTCTCCATGTGCCCAAACCACTTCAAAACACCCTCTTCTGCTCTCTCAACCACGCTCTTTTTATTTCCACACATCTCTCTTACCCTTACGTTACTCACTCGATCAAACCACCTCACACCACACATTGTCCTCAAACATCTCATTTCCAGCACATCCATCCTCCTGCGCACAACTCTATCCATAGCCCACGCCTCGCAACCATACAACATTGTTGGAACCACTATTCCTTCAAACATACCCATTTTTGCTTTCCGAGATAATGTTCTCGACTTCCACACATTCTTCAAGGCCCCCAGAATTTTCGCCCCCTCCCCACCCTATGATCCACTTCCGCTTCCATGGTTCCATCCGCTGCCAGATCCACTCCCAGATATCTAAAACACTTCACTTCCTCCAGTTTTTCTCCATTCAAACTCACCTCCCAATTGACTTGACCCTCAACCCTACTGTACCTAATAACCTTGCTCTTATTCACATTTACTCTTAACTTTCTTCTTTCACACACTTTACCAAACTCAGTCACCAGCTTCTGCAGTTTCTCACATGAATCAGCCACCAGCGCTGTATCATCAGCGAACAACAACTGACTCACTTCCCAAGCTCTCTCATCCCCAACAGACTTCATACTTGCCCCTCTTTCCAAAACTCTTGCATTTACCTCCCTAACAACCCCATCCATAAACAAATTAAACAACCATGGAGACATCACACACCCCTGCCGCAAACCTACATTCACTGAGAACCAATCACTTTCCTCTCTTCCTACACGTACACATGCCTTACATCCTCGATAAAAACTTTTCACTGCTTCTAACAACTTTCCTCCCACACCATATATTCTTAATACCTTCCACAGAGCATCTCTATCAACTCTATCATATGCCTTCTCCAGATCCATAAATGCTACATACAAATCCATTTGCTTTTCTAAGTATTTCTCACATACATTCTTCAAAGCAAACACCTGATCCACACATCCTCTACCACTTCTGAAACCACACTGCTCTTCCCCAATCTGATGCTCTGTACATGCCTTCACCCTCTCAATCAATACCCTCCCATATAATTTACCAGGAATACTCAACAAACTTATACCTCTGTAATTTGAGCACTCACTCTTATCCCCTTTGCCTTTGTACAATGGCACTATGCACGCATTCCGCCAATCCTCAGGCACCTCACCATGAGTCATACATACATTAAATAACCTTACCAACCAGTCAACAATACAGTCACCCCCTTTTTTAATAAATTCCACTGCAATACCATCCAAACCTGCTGCCTTGCCGGCTTTCATCTTCCGCAAAGCTTTCACTACCTCTTCTCTGTTTACCAAATCATTTTCCCTAACCCTCTCACTTTGCACACCACCTCGACCAAAACACCCTATATCTGCCACTCTATCATCAAACACATTCAACAAACCTTCAAAATACTCACTCCATCTCCTTCTCACATCACCACTACTTGTTATCACCTCCCCATTTGCGCCATTCACTGAAGTTCCCATTTGCTCCCTTGTCTTACGCACTTTATTTACCTCCTTCCAGAACATCTTTTTATTCTCCCTAAAATTTAATGATACTCTCTCACCCCAACTCTCATTTGCCCTTTTTTTTCACCTCTTGCACCTTTCTCTTGACCTCCTGTCTCTTTCTTTTATACATCTCCCACTCAATTGCATTTTTTCCCTGCAAAAATCGTCTAAATGCCTCTCTCTTCTCTTTCACTAATACTTACTTCTTCATCCCACCACTCACCACCCTTTCTAATCAACCCACCTCCCACTCTTCTCATGCCACAAGCATCTTTTGCGCAATCAATCACTGATTCCCTAAATACATCCCATTCCTCCCCCACTCCCTTTGCTTCCATTGTTCTCACCTTTTTCCATTCTGTACTCAGTCTCTCCTGGTACTTCCTCCACAGGTCTCTTCTCAAGCTCACTTACTCTCTCCACCCTCTTCAACCAACATTCACGGGAGACGGGAGCGGGGGTCCAGAAATCCTCCCCTCCTTGTATTAACTTTCTAAAATGGGAAACAGAAGAAGGAGTCACGCGGGGAGTGCTCATCCTCCTCGAAGGCTCAGAGTGGGGTGCTAAATGTGTGTGGATGTAACCAAGATGTGAAAAAAGAGAGATTAGGTAGTATGTTTGAGGAAAGGAACCTGGATGTTTGGCTCTGAGTGAAACGAAGCTCAAGGGTAAAGGGGAAGAGTGGTTTGGGAATGACTGGGAAGTAAAGTCAGGGGTTGTGAGAGGACAAGAGCAAGGGAAGGAGTAGCAATACCCCTGAAACAGGAGTTGTGGGAGTATGTGATAGAGTGTAAGAAAGTAAATTCTCGATTAATATGGGTAAAACTGAAAGTTGATGGAGAGAGGTGGGTGATATTGGTGCATATGCACCTGGGCATGAGAAGAAAGATCAAGAGAGGCAAGTGTTTTGGGAGCAGCTGAATGAGTGTGTTAGTGGTTTTGATGCACGAGACCGGGTTATAGTGATGAGTGATTTGAATGGAAAGGTGGAGTAATGTGGCAGTTGAGGGAATAATTGGTTATACATGGGGTGTTCAGTGTTGTAAATGGAAATGGTGAAGAGCTTGTAGATTTATGTGCTGAAAAGGACTGATGATTGGGAATACTGGTTTAAAAAGCGAGATATACATAAGTATACTTATGTAAGTAGGAGAGATGGCCAGAGAGCGTTATTGGATTACGTGTTAATTGACAGGCGTACGAAAAGAGACACTTTTGGATGTTAATGTGCTGAGAGGTGCAACTGGAGGGATGTCTGATCATTATCTTGTGGAGGCTATAGGTGAAGATCTGTATGGGTTTTCAGAAAAATATATTATATTATATATATATATATATATATATAATATATATATATATATATATATATATTATATATATATATTATATTTTTTTTATTATTTACTTTGTCGCTGTCTCCCGCGTTTGCGAGGTAGCGCAAGAAACAGACGAAAGAAATGGCCCAACCCCCCCCAAACACATGTATATACATACGTCCACAGACGCAAATATACATACCTACACAGCTTTCCATGGCCTACCCCAGACGCTTCACATGCCTTGATTCAATCCACTGACAGCACGTCAACCCCGGTATACCACATCGCTCCAATTCACTCTATTCCTTGCCCTCCTTTCACCCTCCTGCATGTTCAGGCCCCCGATCACAAATCTTTTTGTTATATATATTTATATATATATATATATATATATATAATATATATATATATATATATATATATATATAATATATAATTCATTTTATTTTGCTTTGACGCTGTCTCCCACATTTTCGTGGTAGCGCAAGGAAACAGACGAAAGAAATGGCCCAACCCACCCCCATACACAGGTATATACATACACGTCCACACACGCAAATATACATACCTATACATCTCAATATACACATATATATAAAACACACAGACACACACATATATATCCATACACACAATTCACACTGTCTGCCTAAATTTATTCATTCCTATCGCCACCTCGCCACACATGGAATGCCATCCCCCTCCCACCTCATGTGTGCGAGGTAGCGCTAGGAAAAGACAACAAGGCCCATTCGTTCACACTCAGTCTCTAGCTGTCATGCACTAATGCCCGAAACCACAGCTCACTCTCCACATCCAGGCCCCTCACAACTTTCCATGGTTTACCCCAGACGCTTCACATGCCCTGATTCAATCCACGGACAGGACGTCAACCCCGGTATACCACATCGATCCAATTCACTC
>NC_092243.1:26189054-26236554 GCF_036320965.1 Panulirus ornatus | reverse complement strand
TTCTAACAACTTGCCTCCCACACCATATATTCTTAATACCTTCCACAGAGCATCTCTATCAACTCTATCATATGCCTTCTCCAGATCCATAAATGCTACATACAAATCCATTTGCTTTTCTAAGTATTTCTCACATACATTCTTCAAAGCAAACACCTGATCCACACATCCTCTACCACTTCTGAAACCACACTGCTCTTCCCCAATCTGATGCTCTGTACATGCCTTCACCCTCTCAATCAATACCCTCCCATATAATTTACCAGGAATACTCAACAAACTTATACCTCTGTAATTTGAGCACTCACTCTTATCCCCTTTGCCTTTGTACAATGGCACTATGCACGCATTCCGCCAATCCTCAGGCACCTCACCATCAGTCATACATACATTAAATAACCTTACCAACCAGTCAACAATACAGTCACCCCCTTTTTTAATAAATTCCACTGCAATATCATCCAAACCTGCTGCCTTGCCGGCTTTCATCTTCCGCAAAGCTTTTACTACCTCTTCTCTGTTTACCAAATCATTTTCCCTAACCCTCTCACTTTGCACACCACCTCGACCCAAACACCCTATATCTGCCACTCTGTCATCAGACACATTCAACAAACCTTGAAAATACTCATTCCATCTCCTTCTCACATCACCAATACTTGTTATCACCTCCCCATTTACGCCCTTCACTGAAGTTCCCATATGCTCCCTTGTCTTACGCACCCTATTTACCTCCTTCCAGAACATCTTTTTATTCTCCCTAAAATTTACTGATAGTCTCTCACCCCAACTCTCATTTGCCCTCTTTTTCACCTCTTAAACCTATATATATATATATATTGTTATTATTATACTTTTCGCTGTCTCCCGCGTTTGCTAGGTAGCGCAAGGAAACAGACGAAAGAAATGGCCCACCCCCCCATACACATGTATATACATACGTCCACATATGCAAATATACATACCTACACAGCTTTCCATGGTTTACCCCAGACGCTTCACATGCCTTGATTCAATCCACTGACAGCACGTCAACACCGGTATACCACATCGCTCCAATTAACTCTATTCCTTGCCCTCCTTTCACCCTCCTGCATGTTCAGGCCCCGATCACACAAAATCTTTTTCACTCCATCTTTCCACCTCCAATTTGGTCTCCCTCTTCTCCTCGTTCCCTCCACCTCCGACACATATATCCTCTTGGTCAATCTTTCCTCACTCATTCTCTCCATGTGCCCAAACCACTTCAAAACACCCTCTTCTGCTCTCTCAACCACGCTCTTTTTATTTCCACACATCTCTCTTACCCTTACGTTACTCACTCGATTAAACCACCTCACACCACACATTGTCCTCAAACATCTCATTTCCAGCACATCCATCCTCCTGCGCACAACTCTATCCATAGCCCACGCCTCGCAACCATACAACATTGTTGGAACCACTATTCCTTCAAACATACACATTTTTGCTTTCCGAGATAATGTTCTCGACTTCCACACATTCTTCAAGGCCCCCAGAATTTTCGCGCCCTCCCCCACCCTATGATCCACTTCCGCTTCCATGGTTCCATCCGCTGCCAGATCCACTCCCAGATATCTAAAACACTTCACTTCCTCCAGTTTTTCTCCATTCAAACTCACCTCCCAATTGACTTGACCCTCAACCCTACTGTACCTAATAACCTTGCTCTTATTCACATTTACTCTTAACTTTCTTCTTCCACACACTTTACCAAACTCAGTCACCAGCTTCTGCAGTTTCTCACATGAATCAGCCACCAGCGCTGTATCATCAGCGAACAACAACTGACTCACTTCCCAAGCTCTCTCATCCCCAACAGACTTCATACTTGCCCCTCTTTCCAGGACTCTTGCATTTACCTCCCTAACAACCCCATCCATAAACAAATTAAACAACCATGGAGACATCACACACCCCTGCCGCAAACCTACATTCACTGAGAACCAATCACTTTCCTCTCTTCCTACACGTACACATGCCTTACATCCTCGATAAAAACTTTTCACTGCTTCTAACAACTTTCCTCCCACACCATATATTCTTAATACCTTCCACAGAGCATCTCTATCAACTCTATCATATACCTTCTCCAGATCCATAAATGCTACATACAAATCCATTTGCTTTTCTAAGTATTTCTCACATACATTCTTCAAAGCAAACACCTGATCCACACATCCTTTACCACTTCTGAAACCACACTGCTCTTCCCCAATCTGATGCTCTGTACATGCCTTCACCCTCTCAATCAATACCCTCCCATATAATTTACCAGGAATACTCAACAAACTTATACCTCTGTAATTTGAGCACTCACTCTTATCCCCTTATGGAGAGACTTATGGATGTTAATGTGCTGAGAGGTGCAACTGGAGGGATGTCTGATCATTATCTTGTGGAGGCTAAGGTGAAGATTTGTATGGATTTTCAGAAAAGAAGAGTGAATGTTGGGGTGAAGAGGGTGGTGAGAGTAAGTGAGCTTGGGAAGGAGACCTGTGTGATCAAGTACCAGGAGAGACTGAGTACAGAATGGAAAAAGGTGAGAACAATGGAAGTAAGGGGAGTGGGGGAGGAATGGGATGTGTTTAGGGAATCAGTGATGGATTGCGCAAAAGATGCTTGTGGCATGAGAAGAGTGGGAGGTGGGTTGATTAGAAAGGGTAGTGAGTGGTGGGATGAAGAAGTAAGAGTATTAGTGAAAGAGAAGAGAGAGGCATTTGGTCGATTTTTGCAGGGAAAAAATGCAATTGAGTGGGCGTTGTATAAAAGAAAGTGACAGGAAGTCAAGAGAAAGGTGCAAGAGGTGAAAAAAAGGGCAAATGAGAGTTGGGGTGAGAGAGTATCATTAAATTTTAGGGAGAATAAAAAGATGTTCTGGAAGGAGGCAAATAAAGTGCGTAAGACAAGGGAGCAAATGGGAACTTCAGTGAAGGGCGCAAATGGGGAGGTGATAACAAGTAGTGGTGATGTGAGAAGGAGATGGAGTGAGTATTTTGAAGGTTTGTTGAATGTGTTTGATGATAGAGTGGCAGATATAGGGTGTTTTGGTCGAGGTGTTGTGCAAAGTGAGAGGGTTAGGGAAAATGATTTGGTAAACAGAGAAGAGGTAGTGAAAGCTTTGCGGAAGATGAAAGCCGGCAAGGCAGCAGGTTTGGATGGTATTGCAGTGGAATTTATTAAAAAAGGGGGTGACTGTATTGTTGACTGGTTGGTAAGGTTATTTAATGTATGTATGACTCATGGTGAGGTGCCCGAGGATTGGCGGAATGCGTGCATAGTGCCATTGTACAAAGGCAAAGGGGATATATATATATATATATATATATATATATATATATATATATATATATATATATATATATATATATATATATATATATATATATATATATATATATATATATATATATATATATATATATATATATATATATATATATATATATATATATATATATATATATATATATATATATATATATGTATATATATATATATATATATATATATAAATATATTTATATATATATATATATATATATATATATATATATATATATATAAATATATTTATATATATATTAATATATATATATATATATATATATATATATATATATATATATATATATATATATATATATATATATATATATATATATATATATTATCCCTGGGGATAGCGGATTAAGAATACTTCCCACGTATTCCCTGCGTGTCTTAGAAGGCGACTAAAAGGGGAGGGAGCGGGGGGCTGGAAATCCTCCCCTCTCGTTTTTTTTTTAATTTTCCAAAAGAAGGAACAGAGGGGGCCAGGTGAGGATATTCCGAAAAGTCCCAGTCCTCTGTTCTTAACGCGACCTCGCTAATGCGGGAAATGGCGAATAGTTTGAAGAAAAAAAAAAAAAAAAAAAAAAAAAATATATATATATATATATATATATATATATATATATATATATATATATATATATATATATATATATATATATATATATATATATATATATATATATATATATATGATATAAATGGTAACGTCTGTGAAAAGCGTAAAATGGTAAGAAATAATGGGTAGTGATGAAATGAGATAGAGTGAGTATTCTTAAGGTTTGATGAATGTGTTTGATGATAGAGTGACTGATGCAGCGTGTTTCGGTCGGGTGATTATGCAGGGGGGATGTGATTCAATGAAGAGAGAAGAGGTGAAACCTTTGCGGAAGATGAAAGGTAGTGACTGTGTTGTTGACTGGTTGTTAAGGATATTTAGTGTATGTATCGTTCATGGTGAAGTGCCTGAGGATTGGCGGAATGCATGTATCTTTACACTGTACAGAGGCATAAGTTTGTTGAGTATTCCTGGTAAATTGCACCGGAGGGTATTGAATGAAAGGGTGAAGGCATATGTAGATCATCATACCGGGAAAGAGCAGTGTGGCTTTAGAAGTGGTAGAGGATTTGCATGCGGCATTTATATAACTGGAGAAGGCATGTGATTGTGTTGATAGAGATGCTTTGTGGAAGGTCTTAAAAATATGTGATGTGTGTGTGTGTGTGTGTGTGTGTGTGTGTGTGTGTGTGTGTGTGTGTGTGTGTGTTTGGTGGGTGGGTGTGTGGGTGGGTGGGTGTGTGGTGGTGTGGGGTTGGGCGGGTTAGGTTTTTTATTTTGGCGGGGGGGGGGGGGGGTGGCTGTTAAGCTGCTAAAAGCAGTGATAAGTTTTTATCAAGGGTGTATGGCGGCATGTGTACGAGTGAAGAGAGAATGATTGGCTAACAGTGAAGGTCTGTATGCGGCAGGAGTGTATAATATCACCATGGTTGTTTATTTTGTTTACGGATGGGGTGGTTAAGGAAGTTAATGCAAGAATACAGTCTGTTGAGGATGAAAGGGCCTGGAAAGTGAATCAGTTGTTGTTCACCACAGCAAGGTTCCGACGTTGTGAGCTGGGACTGTGCTACCTACTGCCACTCAGAGGACAGCTGGACATGAGAGTTCACCACACAAGGAACACAGGAGCCAATATGATTACTTCGTTAACCAGAATTTCCTCTTCCCGAGAGCTCGTACATCCCAAGAAAGTCCAAAGTTTTGAAAAGATTCCTTCAGGAACTTGATGTAAAATAAATTACCTTATTCAAATAGAAGATAAAGATGGCCAAGTCCTAGCCGAAGATGAACCATAACAATAGTTTGTAAACAGTTACACTACCTACGTATCTCTTGTACGTCGTAGACGATTGACGGGGGACCAAGGCGTGGCTGGAAGCCCTCCCCTCCTGCACTGCCTTTTAATAAAAGTTGGACCAGGAGAAAAGGTCATGTCCAGATACTACTTTGCTAAGGCAGGAAATGAGAGGAAGAAAGTGACTCACCGAATCAGACTTTTTTGTTTTTGTGGTTTGAGTTGGGTTGGGGAACAAGCCTAATCCTACCAGGGATGATTAGCTCTCAGTTAACCTAGATTAACCAACATGATCAAATGAATCAGAGAGAGAGAGAGAGAGAGAGAGAGAGAGAGAGAGAGAGAGAGAGAGAGAGAGAGAGAGAGAGAGAGAGAGAGAGAGAGAGAGAGAGAGAGAGAGAGCGTATCTACGAAGAGCTTTTCATGTGTTGTAACCCATCACATAGCTAAAAATTACGAGGACAAAGTATGTGGGAGAACACGGGAAAAGCAAATAACTCACCGGCTTAGGACGAGGTTATCTGCCATTTACCTTATAATATCATCATGATCTTTATTTAGAGAAATGTAATTATACAATCATCATCATCTGCATGAGGGAGACGTATGTTTAATGGGTACCTGACTGGATCGTTAAAACAGGAATCTGTCCAGGCTGGAGGTTCCACTGGTGGTGCTCCAGCTTGGTGTTTCTGCTATACTGCCATCGTGAGTGATGTGTTCAGCTTTGGTCACCCTATTTAAGGAAACTCGTAGAGATAATGGACAAGGTACAGAGGCGAACTGCCAAGATTATTCCCAGATCGAGAAGCAAACAATATGAGGACCGAATAAATGACTTAGATTTATATACTTAGGAAGAGAATATTTTGAAGTGATCTAATATAGACTAGTTTTCATAACTATTGAAGGTTTCGATAATAACGATTTAACAATCTTCTGGTAGATAGATTCATCCGATTTCAACATTAATAATTGATACAAACCCGTGGGCAAACGTTATAAATCGAATAAGGCGATGTACTAGCTCTTCACACGTATTGTTATCAGTTAGAGTAATTAAAAGCAATACTGTAGATACGATTAAGGATAGACTTGTAAAACATTTCGGCTTAATTTCAGGATTGACATTATTTGTGCGTCCTAAACAATGATCCACGAGCTCCTGTTCTCGGCCACTATCAAAACAAACTCGTTAGGACCCAGTAATCCTTTTCTTTTTGAATTCCTTTGTAGAAAGGATACATGGAAAGACAGGAGGGGTTCTGGTTGATGGTAACCAGAGGAGAACCAACGTCAGCGTCAGATTACTGGCTCGTCGCTACCACTGACCCTGACCGTCGAAGGTTAACCAGGGTTATGATGAGCCAAAACCTTTGATCATATGGCACCTTTCTGGACGATCTCTATAGGTCATGAAAGGTCGGCAGCCACGAACCAGCGAGGTATTAACTGGGTGTCGGGAGGGTTGGTCGCTTAGAGTACAGTGATCTCGAGCTGCAGTGGCTTTCACATTCCCCTCCCAGACCAAAGTTGCTGCGTTCTTCTCCTGCCTCACTGCCATTCAATCCACAAGCGCACACTCACTCTCCTAATATGACTTTTTCTTCTTAATCCTAAATTTTCTGAGCTTTATACATACACACATACAAGTTTACATCAGAGTACTGTATTTCTGGAGGAGGACTGAATGGTTCCCAGGTTCCCCAGGTTCCTTTGTTTACTGTCAAGTGACTGGGACCCACTCAACTCTGTCGACATTGTTACGTGACTTGATTTTTTTTTTTTTATTCATTTCTGCAACATTTGCAGTCTCAGGTCCAACATTTCCTCTGTCGATCACCATCTGTCTGCTACTTCCACTGTTCTTGTTTCTGAATGCTATCTGTCCAAGATTGCCTCCTCTCTTCACTGACATATCCCTAACTATAATATTTACCATTAATACGGCTACTCTAGTACAAAAGCGCCTATTGCATGCGTTGTTGACTTTGATGTTTCCCAGGTTCGAATCATTTAGCTAAAAATTTCTTTACCTAGATGTTTTTGTTATCATGCTTGTGTATTTTCCTTCAACAATGTATAGCTTTTCAACTTGACATAATCTCAATGAGTAAGAATATATATCTTACCCTCATTAACTATCTGAGACAAATATCTAAACACCCCACGAGTTTCTGACCATCATAACTATTCATTAGAAACACACAGCCTCGTCTCTGCTTCTGGTCTCAGACGGTCCTCTGACCACAGTCTTATCTCCGCCGCTTCCAGAAGGAAGCATCCACCACGACCCTTCCTCTCGAAACACCAACTCTGTCACTCTGAGAGCGTTCAGTAGTCATCCTTGCACAACTGACATCCTGCCTCTCCTTGGGGCCAGTACTACTTCACAACTGGTGCCTCCGGCTGTTTTGATTGTATAGCGGAGGTAATCTTGGTTGTATAGAGTCCTTAGCTCCTTCTTCTGCTAAATATTTATCTTCAAGTCATGGAAAGATTGTTCTTACTCCTATGCCTGCTGTAACAGGGAGAAAGTGTAATGAGCCATAGCGTTTATCCTTTTTGAATCTCATTCAACTTTCATTTTTGCTTACAGTCACTGAGGGGCTGTTATTCACAACGCTAAACATCCCTTCATTAAAAAATGAGCTGGTTTACCTTTTTGATGCTAATTCTTCCTGGTTTTTAACCAAAAGCATTTCCAACTACCTTTATAATTCAACCTTACCTCCTCTCTTCCAACCTGATCAATCTATACCTAACTCCCCCGCTGATAATGCTGCTCTATTCAGCACCTTATTTTCCTCTATCTTGGATGATTCCTGGTCAAGTTTTCGTCCTACTCCCACTGAACCGATGTCTTCTCCTAGATATTCCTTTGGTGAGGTCTTCCGGGTACTATAGTCCAGCTACAGTGGGGCAAGGCGTATTGTCCAGATGGCATACCTCCAAATGTCCTAAGAGAGAGCCTCAGAGCAAGCTCCTATCTTGGCTCGTTTATTTTGCTTTTATAAGGAGATCGTTTTCAAATTTTCAACTATCGCTCCATCCCTCTCACTCCTGAAACCTCCAAAATATTCTCAATTCTCCCTGACTCTCACTTTCTTAAGCGCTTGGAATCTCATCCCTTCATTCAGATCATAGATACGGTTTTATCGGTGCAACTGGTGTGACTTACCTCCGGCCTTCCGCTCCCAGGGATGCTGAGCAATCTTTTCCCGTGGTCCTTCACATCTCCAAAGTTTTCGACAGTCTGTAGCATTTGAGTTTCCTTTTTAAATTTCCATTTTTATGCCTTTATACTTTTCTGCTCGTTCCTGTACTCACATGCATAGTTTCCTCTGTAGCCAGTCCACTGCAGTAGTCGTTAATGAAGAGTCATCTCCTCACACTGGCAACAGCAGTATCCCACAGGCGTTCTGTCCTATTGCCTACTTTCTTTCCTGTCTCCATGAATGATATTTCTTCCACGTAAAACCCTATTCTTTTTCATGCTGATGATTCTGCTCTCTTTGCCTTCCCTATTTCCTCCTGTATTTGTTCTTTTTCTCGCACTGAATATTTCTCCTCTCCTTACTCGGGCCTGCACAGCGTCCCAGTATTAGGAAGTAGGACTTTGGCAAGATTCAGTGGCGTAAAAATGGTTTAATCTGACATCTCTTTCTAAATCTGACTCGTTTTCCATCATTATGTAAGGGAACATTAAAATGTAACCTTACAAGAACGTCCACATGTTGGTCATAAACTTACCCTCCAGTCTACCCTAGACACTCTACATAATGAGCATCATGAAATATGTTTCCGAAAACCAGGCATATTGTATAGGGATATCAAGGAACTATTTTTCATACCATCCATGCACCTCTCATTTTTTCATTCACTTACACCTTTGCTTCATCCTCCCAACACTCACTAACCTCCCTCGCCTGCCCACCTTCAACCTACCAAATGCCACACACTTTCTTGCACAAACCAGCATAGCTTCCGAAAATTTCCCTATGCTTCGTTTACTCTCACTCTTTCCCATTACACACCTAATCTCTACTGGTATTTCTTCGCACGTCTCTTTTTCAAGCTCATTTGCTTTCACCAACCTTTTCTCATGTACAACATTTTCTCTTTTCTGAAAACTCCTACAAATCTTCCTCATTGCCTCCAACAGGTAATGGCCAGATGTCCCTACCAGCTGCCCCTCTCATCACAGTCATATCCAATAGTCTTTCTTTTGCACATCCATCAATTAGTATGTAATCCAATAAAGCCATATGAACATATTTCCTGATAACCAACGTAAAATTATGTATGTCATTCTTTTTAAGCCAGATGTTCCCCATCAACAGTCCTTTCTTTCAGCACACAACCCACAAGCTGCTCACCATTCCTGTTTAGTCTACTGAATACCCCATGTCTCCATTCATACCCTCACGCGCCATATTTCGCACTCTCGTGTTGAAATCACCCATCGCTAATCCCTGATCTCTAGCATTAATAATTTACACACTCACTCAGCTGCTCCCAAAACGTTTGCCTCTCATCACCCTCCTTCTCATGGCTAGGTGCATAAGCACTAGTCATCACCCACCCCTCGCAGCCCACTTTCATTTTGACTCACATCAGTCTGGCGCTGAGTGCCCTATACTCTTTCACACACTCCTACAGCTCCTGTTTGATCAGCATCACAAAATTATCATCTTAATACTTAACGACATCATCATCAAACACACACACACACACACACACACACACACACACACACACACACACACACACACACACATATTAGCGATATATCAAATAGATAACTTCATATGACTTAAATGTACATAATCATAGTTGGCTTCGTAGTTTAGTGGTTACCACATCTGTCACATAAACAGTTGACGTGAGTTCGAATAGCAGCGGAGTAATATCTTTCAGTTCAGTATCCTTGTGTAGTTGTTTCAAAACAATGAACATATATATGCCGGCCTGCAGAAGGGATGGAGCCTCGTCCAGGGGATTAAAGGTCAGAACGCTACTGACCACGCCACCACGGAGCTAATATACATTGAGTTACCTGTGTATCCTTACAAGACAAAGTTGATGTAGGCATTGTATATTATGTTAGCTTACCGAACTCTTCATATAAGGGACATTCCAGACAAGATCATAAGTTATTCAGACCAGAAGTCCTGAACCTGGCAGTAGTGAGGATGATAGTGTTCTGTTGATATCAAGAATGTTCCTGAAAATACGAGAATGCCTCTGCAGATGATGCGAGGGTCGTGTGAGAGTAAAGGATGACAAGGATTGCATCATGTTATGAATAGACTTAGAGAAGTTCCAGAGTTGGTCTGATATATGCGAAGTGATAAGATAGAATATAGTCTCTTTATGACCACAATTAGGCAGGAAAAAAGCTGCAGAAACAACACGTCAGAACTCTTTAGAAGGCGAACTGTCTGTTTGTACAAACTAGAATTACGTTTAGGTATAAAAGGATAAGGAAATGATCAACACACCATTTACACATATTTCTAAACCTATGTCAGAATTTGCATCTCAAGTTTGGTCAGCGCACTATGAGAAAAAGAAGATTTAGTAAAGAAAGTTCAACTTACGGCAACAAAAGTAGTATTGGAATTTAAGGGCTGAGTTACAGTGAGAGTTTATTGGCTATAAAGTTGCCTATCATGAAACAGAGAAGACTAAGGAAAGATTGAATAACAACCTTCGGGTTTCTGAACGAGTGTGACAAACGTCAGGATTGAACTGTTTTGAGAATGCTGGAGAAGAAGAGCAACCGCCGGTCACAGTAAGATATCTGTTAGAAAAGATGTACATAGTGAAGTGCTGTAAACGTGTTTAGAAAGCTGTGTGGCAGGAGAGAAAGTTTAAGAGATGAGACCCCAAGAGTATGGAGTTCCTCCTTGTATTATACAATTACGTCAATACAGATAGATTATCACACACACATAGGAGCACACACACACACACACACACACACACACACACACACACACACACAACAGGGCTACATAGTTGTCTGTCAAGGAGAAGAGAGGACAGAGGGGACGACTTGATAACAGCTTTCTAATTAATGATCCAAACTGGATGAGGTTAACAGTAAACAGTTGTTCACGAGTTACCGGAGACCAAGACCAGAGACTGAGAAATAGTTTGGTCAAGAAGGATGGGGGATCTTTAGGATGGTCTACGATACATTGGATTAGTGTGAGGGATGGTGAATGGTTGGGATGGTCTAAGATATATTGGTCTAGTGTGAGGGATGGTGGATGGTTGGGATGATCTAAGATATGTTGGTCTAGTGTGAGGGATGGTGGATGGTTGGGATAGTCTAAGATATGTTGGTCTAGTGTGAGGGATGGTGGATGGTTGGGATGGTCTAAGATATGTTGGTCTAGTGTGAGGAATGGTGGATGGTTGGGATGGTCTAAGCAAGGGGACTGTGAATGCCATCAGCTCACAAAGTTTGAGATTTTTCTTAATGGTGTACAAAATACAAGAGACGAGGCCCCACTACGTGGAACTCCCACCCCGTAATGCACTGATAGGTAGTTACTTACACACACACACACACACACACACACACACACACACACACACACACACACACACAAACACACAGAAAACTGAAAACGCAAATAGTAATCACAAGTATCAATCACTGATACAAACATACACCTTTACACACGTACACATACAAACCAAGACATATCAGTCACACTTATTTACCATCAGTGTTACCTATAGAAAGACTTGTAGATTCCTCTCTCATTATAGATAGAAGAGGAGAGGTCGAGGCTCCCGTTGGCACTAGAGGCAAAGTAAGAGGAAGAGGCATCTTGCAGTACCAGAGGCTAGGCAAGAGGAAGAGGCAACCTCTAACACCATAGGCAAGGTAAGAGGAAGGGACACTAGCTCCAGAGACAAGGCAAGAGGAAGAGACATCGTCTAGTACCACAGGCAAGGTAAGAGGAAGGGACACATTTTAGCACCAGAGGCAAGGTAAGAGGAAGAGGCATCCTCTATCACCAGCACAATTGTATGTGAACACGGCAGGTTCAGTCAATCTTCGGGCGACAGTTGACCTTTACCAGCTGGAGATCGCCACAGACAGACGTCCATGTGCTGGATGATGTCATGCTTACTTCTGGAATCTATGGAGAAGATATTGATCTCTTACAGAATGGTTATGATAGAAAGGGTTTAGATAGTAATGTGTAAGTGGAGGAGTAAGTATTGAATGAAAGGAAAGAATGATAGAGATATTCAGGCTTCGCCTTTCACAACAGAAATTCCGATAGGAGAATAATGAGGTTTTTAAGTAACATGTGTGAAAAAGAGGAATGGATATGGAGGACACGAGTTGGAAAATTCTCTCTAATGAAAATGACAGGAGGAGAGCCATATAGAAAATCAAGACATTATGAAAACGAATGGTGAAGCTACAGTGAAACTATAGTATGATGTGCACAGACAGGAAATGTTCTTGAAGTAATGATAAGACACAGCAGGATGATTCTTAGCGGGATAAACGGAAGTCAGGAATCAGATATAGATATGAAAATACATAAACTTAACATTTATTACAAACATCAACGAAACGCTTCTCCTAAAATCAAGCTTTAGTGAAAATCGATGATCAGACGATAAGATACGTCTACTATGAGAAGCAGGGAACAACCTTGTGAAGGTACTTAAGGACCATCTCTCATCTACATACATCTGCTCTTGATAAAAGGATATACAGATTTCGAGCAGTTGCTACATCATATCTTGAAGGTTTAAAGGAACATCTTTAATCATGATTTTATGATCCTTCATCAAGACTGTGAAGACGGATATTATCTTGAGTTTGAATATGTAGTTAGGAAATGTTTTATTCAGTCAGTAAAAGCATAAGGAGGCGGTGGTTTCATTCGGCTTAGCACTATCTCAGTTACCCTGTTAGAGTTTGTTAACATCGTTTCCAGTATCAGATTATAACACTAAATCATAATCCCTCATTAAAGTGCTGCTTGTATACGCTGCCGCCTTAAACACCAAGAGACAAAACATCCGAGGTGTAAGTGTTGGTACTGACGGTCACCAGCCTCGTCTCCTGTATCATCATCACAAGATCAGTGAGGGTAGGAGGGGCTGGCCGTGTCTGATGCATCATGAGAGTTGTGATTTTCATTGTCCCAGTCACTTTAATGGAACACCAACGCTAATTATCACAGGTGTGAAAAACTGTTGTGTCTCCAGCTGCCGTTTATCAGAGAGCCACACAAGCGGAATGGAAATTGTTATAATATCTCGCAATATGAGAAGAAGCGTAGAAACAAAGCCAATATATAGACAAGTATTCATTAATATCATATACGAAATACTAACATTAAAGAAAAATAGAACTAATTACTGTGAACAACATACAATTGAAATGATTTCAGAGCAGCAGGCGCCCTCTGCTGCTGATTATATACTAACGTACAAGATATATATATATACATATATATTCTATTTTTTTTGCTTTGTCGCTGTCTCCCGCGTTTGCGAGGTAGCGCAAGGAAACAGACGAAAGAAATGGCCCAACCCACCCCCATACACATGTATACACATAAGTCCACACACGCAAATATACATACCTACACAGCTTTCCATGATTTACCCCAGACGCTTCTGTGAACATGCCCTGATTCAATCCACTGACAGCACGTCAACCCCGGTATACCACATCGATCCAATTCACTCTATTCCTTGCCCTCCTTTCACCCTCCTGCATGTTCAGGCCCCGATCACACAAAATCGTTTTCACTCCATCTTTCCACCTCCAATTTGGTCTCCCACTTCTCCTCGTTCCCTCCACCTCCGACACATATATCCTCTTGGTCAATCTTTCATCACTCATTCTATTCATGTGCCCAAACCATTTCAAAACACCCTCTTCTGCTCTCTGAACCACGCTCTTTTTATTTCCACACATCTCTCTTACCCTTACGTTACTTGCTCGATCAAACCACCTCACACCACACATTGTCCTCAAACATCTCATTTCCAGCACATCCATACTCCTGCGCAAAACTCTATCCATAGCCCACGCCTCGCAACCATACAACATTGTTGGAACCACTATTCCTTCAGACATACCCATTTTTGCTTTCCGAGATAATGTTCTCGACTTCCACACATTCTTCAAGGCTCCCAAAATTTTCGCCCCCTCCCCCACCCTATGATCCACTCCCGCTTTAATGGTTCCATCCTCTGCCAGATCCACTCCCAGATATCTAAAACAATTTACTTCCTCCAGTTTTTCTCCATTCAAACTTACCTCCCAATTGACTTGACCCTTAACCCTACTGTACCTAATAACCTTGCTCTTATTCACATTTACTCTTAACTTTCTTCTTTCACACACTTAACCAAACTCAGTCACCAGCTTCTGCAGTTTCTCACATGAATCAGCCACCAGCGCTGTATCATCAGCGAACAACAACTGACTCACTTCCCAAGCTTTCTCATCCCCAACAGACTTCATACTTGCCCCTCTTTCCAAAACTCTTGCATTCACCTCCCTAACAACCCCATCCATAAACAAATTAAACAACCATGGAGTCATCACACACCCCTGCCGCAAACCTACATTCACTGAGAACCAATCATTTTCCTCTCTTCCTACACGTACACATGCCTTACATCCTCGATAAAAACTTTTCACTGCTTCTAACAACTTGCCTCCCACACCATATATTCTTAATACCTTCCACAGAGCATCTCTATCAACTCTATCATATGCCCTCTCCAGATCCATAAATGCTACATACAAATCCATTTGCTTTTCTAAGTATTTCTCACATACATTCTTCAAAGCAAACACCTGATCCACACATCCTCTACCACTTCTGAAACCACACTGCTCTTCCCCAATCTGATGCTCTGTACATGCGTTCACCCTCTCAATCAATACCCTCCCATATAATTTACCAGGAATACTCAACAAATTTATACCTCTGTAATTTGAGCACTCACTTTTATCCCCTTTGCCTTAGTACAATGGCACTATGCACGTATTCCGCCAATCCTCAGGCACCTCACCATATGTCATACATACATTAAATAACCTTACCAATCAGTCAATAATACAGTCACCCCCTTTTCTAATAAATTCCACTGCAATACCATCCAAACCTGCTGCCTTGCCGGCTTTCATCTTCCGCAAAGCTTTTACTACCTCTTCTCTGTTTACCAAATCATTTTCCCTAACCCTCTCACTTTGCACACCACCTCGACCAAAACACCCTATATCTGCCACTCTATCATCAAACACATTCAACAAACCTTCAAAATACTCACTCCATCTCCTTCTCACATCACCACTACTTGTTATCACCTCCCCATTTGCGCCCTTCACTGAAGAAGAAGGAGTCACGCGGGGAGTGCTCATCCTCCTCGAAGGCTCAGACTGGGGTGTCTAAATGTTTGTGGATGTAACCAAGATGTGAAAAAAGGAGAGAGAGGTAGTATGTTTGAGGAAAGGAACCTGGATGTTTTGCCTCTGAGTGAAACGAAGCTCAAGGGTAAAGGGGAAGAGTGGTTTGGGAATGTCTTGGGAGTAAAGTCAGGGGTTAGTGAGAGGACAAGAGCAAGGGAAGGAGTAGCAGTACTCCTGAAACAGGAGTTGTGGGAGTAAGTGATAGAATGTAAGAAAGTAAATTCTCGATTAATAGGGGTAAAACTGAAAGTTGATGGAGATTGATGGGTGATTATTGGTGTATATGCACCTGGGCATGAGAAGAAAGATCATGAGTGGCAAGTATTTTGGGAGCAGCTGAATGAGTGTGTTTGTGATTTTGATGCACGAGACCGGGTTATAGTGATGGGTGATTTGTATGCAAAGGTGAGTAATGTGGTAGTTGAGGGAATAAATTGGTATACATGGGGTGTTCAGTGTTGTAAATGGAAATGGTGAAGAGCTTGTAGATTTATGTGCTGAAAAAGGACAGGTGATCGGGAATACCTGGTTTGAAAAGCGAGATATACATAAGTATACGTATGTCAGTAGGAGAGATGGCCAGAGAGCGTTATTGGATCATGTGTTAATTGACAGGCGCGCGAAAGAGAGACTTTTGGATGTTAATGTGCTGAGAGGTGCAACTGGAGGGATGTCTGATCATTATCTTGTGGAGGCTAAGGTGAAGATTTGTATGGGTTTTCAGAAAAGAAGAGTGAATGTTGGGGTGAAGATTGTGGTGAGAGTAAGTGAGCTTGGGAAGGAGACTTTTGTGAGGAGGTACCAGGAGAGACTGAGTACAGAATGGAGAAATGTGAGAACAATGGAAGTAAGGGGAGTGGGGGAGGAATGGGATGTATTTAGGGAATCAGTGATGGATTGCGCAAAAGATGCTTGTGGCATGAGAAGAGTGGGAGGTGGGTTGATTAGAGAGGGTAGTGAGTGGTGGGATGAAGAAGTACGATTATTAGTGAAAGAGAAGAGAGAGGCATTTGGATGATTTTTGTAGAGAAAAATTGCAATTGAGTGGGAGATGTATAAAAGAAAGAGACAGGAGGTCAAGAGAAAGGTGCAAGAGGTGAAAAAGAGGGCAAATGAGAGTTGGGGTGAGAGAGTATCATTAAATTTTAGGGAGAATAAAAAGATATTCTGGAAGGAAGATATATATATATATATATATATATATATATATATATATATATATATATATATATATATATATATATATATATATATATATATATATATATATGTATATATATACATATATATATATATGTATCCCTGGGGATAGGGGAGAAAGAATACTTCCCACGTATTCCCTGCGTGTCGTAGAAGGCGACTAAAAGGGAAGGGAGCGGGAGGCTGGAAATCCTCCCCTCTCGTTTTTTGTTTTTTTTTCAATTTTCCAAAAGAAGGAACAGAGAAGGGGGCCAGGTGAGGATATTCCCTCACAGGCCCAGGCCTCTGTTCTTAACGCTACCTCGCTAATGCGGGAAATGGCGAATAGTATGAAAGAAAGAATATATATATATATATATATATATATATATATATATATATATATATGTATATATATATATATATATATATATATATATATATATATATATATATATTTTTTTTTTTTTTTTTCTTTTTTTTTGCTTTGTCGCTGTGTCCCGCGTTTGCGAGGTAGCGCAAGGAAACAGACGAAAGAAATGGCCCAACTCACCCCCATACACATGCCTTGATTCAATCCACTGACAGCACGTCAACCCCGGTATACCACATCGCTCCAATTCACTCTATTCTTTGCCCTCCTTTCACCCTCCTGCATGTTCAGGCCCCGATCACACAAAATCTTTTTCACTCCATCTTTCCACCTCCAATTTGGTCTCCCTCTTCTCCTCATTCCCTCCACCTCCGACACATATATCCTCTTGGTCAATCTTTCCTCACTCATTCTCTCCATGTGACCAAACCATTTCAAAACACACTCTTCTGCTCTCTCAACCACGCTCTTTTTATTTCCAAACATCTCTCTTACCCTTACGTTACTTACTCGATCAAACCACCTCACACCACACATTGTCCTCAAACATCTCATTTCTAGCACATCCATCCTCCTGCGCACAACTCTATCCATAGTCCACGCCTCGTAACCATACAACATTGTTGGAACCACTATTCCTTCAAACATACCCATTTTTGCTTTCCGAGATAATGTTCTCGATTTCCACACATTCTTCAAGGCTCCCAGAATTTTCGCCCCCTCCCCCACCCTATGATCCACTTCCGCTTCCATGGTTCCATCCGCTGCTAGATCCACTCCCAGATATCTAAAACACTTCACTTCTTCCAGTTTTTCTCCATTCAAACTCACCTCCCAATTGAATTGACCCTCAACACTATGGTACCTAATACTATTGCTCTTATTCACATTTTCTCTTAACTTTCTTCTTTCACACACTTTACCAAACTTAGTCACCAGCTTCTGCAGTTTCTCACATGAATCAGCCACCAGCGCTGTATCATCAGCGAACAACAACTGACTCACTTCCCAAGCTCTCTCATCCCCAACAGACTTCATACTTGCCCCTCTTTCCAAAACTCTTGCATTCACCTCCCTAACAACCCCATCCATAAACAAATTAAACAACCATGGAGACATCACACACCTCTGCCGCAAACCTACATTCACTGAGAACCAATCACTTTCCTCTCTTCCTACACGTACACATGCCTTACATCCTCGATAAAAACTTTTCACTGCTTCTAACAACTTGCCTCCCACACCATATATTCTTAATACCCTCCACAGAGCATCTCTATCAACTCTATCATATGCCTTCTCCAGATCCATAAATGCTACATACAAATCCATTTGCTTTTCTAAGTATTTCTCATATACATTCTTCAAAGCAAACACCTGATCCACACATCCTCTACCACTTCTGAAACCACACTGCTCTTCCCCAATCTGATGCTCTGTACATGCCTTCACCCTCTCAATGAATACCCTCCCATATAATTTGCCAGGAATACTCAACAAACTTATACCTTTGTAATTTGAGGTGCAACTGGAGGGATGTCTGATCATTATCTTGTGGAGGCTAAGGTAAAGAATTGTATGGGTTTTCAGAAAAGAAGAGTGAATGTTGGGGTGAAGAGGGTGGTAAGAGTAAGTGAGCTTGGGAAGGAGACTTGTGTGAGGAAGTACCAGGAGAGACTGAGTACAAAATGGAAAAAGGTGAGAACAATGGAAGTAAGGGGAGTGGGGGAGGAATGGGATGTATTTAGGGAATCAGTGTTGGATTGCGCAAAAGATGCTTGTGGCATGAGAAGAGTGAGAGGTGGGTTGATTAGAAAGGGTAGTGAGTGGTGGGATGAAGAAGTAAGAGTATTAGTGAAAGAGAAGAGAGAGGCATTTGGACGATTTTTGCAGGGAAAAAATAAAATCGAGTGGGAGACGTATAAAAGAAAGAGACAGGAGGTCAAGAGAAAGGTGCAAGAGGTGAAAAAAAGGGCAAATAAGAGTTGGGGTTAGAGAGTATCACTAATGGGAAACTTGGGGGAACTTATCGAGGGAACTTCAGTGAAGGGCGCAAATGGGGAGGTGATAACAAGTAGTGGTGATGTGAGAAGGAGATGGAGTGAGTATTTTGAAGGTTTGTTGAATGTGTTTGATGATAGAGTGGCAGATATAGTGTGTTTTGGTCGAGGTTGTTTGCAAAGTGCGAGGGTTAGGGAAAATGAGTTGGTAAACAAAGAAGAGGTAGGAAAAGCTTTGCGGAAGATGAAAGCCGGCAAGGCAGCAGGGAGACGTATAAAAGAAAGAGACAGGAGGTCAAGAGAAAGGTGCAAGAGGTGAAAAAAAGGGCAAATAAGAGTTGGGGTTAGAGAGTATCACTAATGGGAAACTTGGGGGAACTTATCGAGGGAACTTCAGTGAAGGGCGCAAATGGGGAGGTGATAACAAGTAGTGGTGATGTGAGAAGGAGATGGAGTGAGTATTTTGAAGGTTTGTTGAATGTGTTTGATGATAGAGTGGCAGATATAGTGTGTTTTGGTCGAGGTTGTTTGCAAAGTGCGAGGGTTAGGGAAAATGAGTTGGTAAACAAAGAAGAGGTAGGAAAAGCTTTGCGGAAGATGAAAGCCGGCAAGGCAGCAGGTTTGGATGGTATTGCAGTGGAATTTATTAAAAAAGGGGGTGACAGTATTGTTGACTGGTTGGTAAGGTTATTTAATGTATGTATGACTCATGGTGAGGTGCCTGAGGATTGGCGGAATGCGTGCATAGTGCCATTGTACAAAGGCAAAGGGGATAAGAGTGAGTGCTCAAATTACATATATATATATATATATATATATATATATATATGTAAGGGGAGTGGGGGAGGAATGGGAAGTATTTAGGGAATCAATGATGGATTGCGCAAAAGATGCTTGTGGCATGAGAAGAGTGGGAGGTGGGTTGATTAGAAAGGGTAGTGAGTGGTGGGATGAAGAAGTAAGTGTATTAGTGAAAGAGAAGAGAGAGGCATTTGGACGATTTTTGCAGGGAAAAAATGCAATTGAGTGGGAGATGTATAAAAGAAAGAGACAGGAGGTCAAGAGAAAGGTGCAAGAGGTGAAAAAAAGGGCAAATGAGAGTTGGGGTGAGAGAGTATCATTAAATTTTAGGGAGAATAAAAAGATGTTCTGGAAGGAGGTAAATAAAGTGCGTAAGACAAGGGAGCAAATGGGAACTTCAGTGAAGGTTGCAAATGGGGAGGTGATAACAAGTAGTGGTGATGTGAGAAGGAGATGGAGTGAGTATTTTGAAGGTTTGTTGAATGTGTTTGATGATAGAGTGGCAGATATAGGGTGTTTTGGTCGAGGTGGTGTGCAAAGTCAGAGGGTTAGGGAAAATGATTTGGTAAACAGAGAAGAGGTAGTAAAAGCTTTGCGGAAGATGAAAGCCGGCAAGGCAGCAGGTTTGGATGGTATTGCAGTGGAATTTATTAAAAAAGGGGGTGACTGTATTGTTCATTGGTTGGTAAGGTTATTTAATGTATGTATGACTCATGGTGAGGTGCCTGAGGATTGGCGGAATGCGTGCATAGTGCCATTGTACAAAGGCAAAGGGGATAAGAGTGAGTGCTCAAATTACAGAGGTATAAGTTCGTTGAGTATTCCTGGTAAATTATATGGGAGGGTATTGATTGAGAGGGTGAAGGCATGTACAGAGCATCAGATTGGGGAAGAGCAGTGTGGTTTCAGAAGTGGTAGAGGATGTGTGGATCAGGTGCTTGCATTGAAGAATGTATGTGAGAAATACTTAGAAAAGCAAATGGATTTGTATGTAGCATTTATGGATCTGGAGAAGGCTTATGATAGAGTTGATAGAGATGCTCTGTGGAAGGTATTAAGAATATATGGTGTGGGAGGAAAGTTGTTAGAAGCAGTGAAAAGTTTTTATCGAGGATGTAAGGCATGTGTACGTGTAGGAAGAGAGGAAAGTGATTGGTTCTCAGTGAATGTAGGTTTGCGGCAGGGGTGTGTGATATCTCCATGGTTGTTTAATTTGTTTATGGATGGGGTTGTTAGGGAGGTAAATGCAAGAGTTTTGGAAAGAGGGGCAAGTATGAAGTCTGTTGGGGATGAGAGAGCTTGGGAAGTGAGTCAGTTGTTGTTCGCTGATGATACAGCGCTGGTGGCTGATTCATGTGAGAAAATGCAGAAGCTGGTGACTGAGTTTGGTAAAGTGTGTGGAAGAAGAAAGTTAAGAGTAAAAGTGAATAAGAGCAAGGTTATTAGGTACAGTAGGGTTGAGGGTCAAGTCAATTGGGAGGTGAGTTTGAATGGAGAAAAACTGGAGGAAGTGAAGTGTTTTAGATATCTGGGAGTGGATCTGGCAGCGGATGGAACCATGGAAGCGGAAGTGGATCATAGGGTGGGGGAGGGGGCGAAAATTCTGGGGGCCTTGAAGAATGTGTGGAAGTCGAGAACATTATCTCGGAAAGCAAAAATGGGTATGTTTGAAGGAATAGTGGTTCCAACAATGTTGTATGGTTGCGAGGCGTGGGCTATGGATAGAGTTGTGCGTAGGAGGATGGATGTGCTGGAAATGAGATGTTTGAGGACAATGTGTGGAGGTAGCGCAAGGAAACAGACGAAAGAAATGGCCCAACCCCCCCCATACACATGTATATACATACGTCCACACACGCAAATATACATACCTACACAGCTTTCCATGGTTTACCCCAGACGCTTCACATGCCTTGCTTCAATCCACTGACAGCACGTCAACCCCTGTATACCACATGACTCCAATTCACTCTATTTCTTGCCCTCCTTTCACCCTCCTGCATGTTCAGGCCCCGATCACACAAAATCTTTTTCACTCCATCTTTCCACCTCCAATTTGGTCTCCCTCTTCTCCTCGTTCCCTCCACCTCCGACACATATATCCTCTTGGTCAATCTCTCCTCACTCATTCTCTCCATGTGCCCAAACCATTTCAAAACACCCTCTTCTGCTCTCTCAACCACGCTCTTTTTATTTCCACACATCTCTCTTACCCTTACGTTACTTACTCGATCAAACCACCTCACACCACACATTGTCCTCAAACATCTCATTTCCAGCACATCCATCCTCCTGCGCACATCTCTATCCATAGCCCACGCCTCGCAACCATACAACATTGTTGGAACCACTATTCCCTCAAACATACCCATTTTTGCTTTCCGAGATAATGTTCTCGACTTCCACACATTTTTCAAGGCTCCCAAAATTTTCGCCCCCTCCCCCACCCTATGATCCACTTCCGCTTCCATGGTTCCATCCGCTGACAGATCCACTCCCAGATATCTAAAAGCACTTCACTTCCTCCAGTTTTTCTCCATTCAAACTCACCTCCCAATTGACTTGACCCTCACCCCTACTGTACCTAATAACCTTGCTCTTATTCACATTTACTCTCAACTTTCTTCTTCCACACACTTTACCAAACTCAGTCACCAGCTTCTGCAGTTTCTCACATGAATCAGCCACCAGCGCTGTATCATCAGCGAACAACAACTGACTCACTTCCCAAGCTCTCTCATCCCCAACAGACTTCATACTTGCCCCTCTTTCCAGGACTCTTGCATTTACCTCCTTACAACCCCATCCATAAACAAATTAAACAACCATGGAGACATCACACACCCCTGCCGCAAACCTACATTCACTGAGAACCAATCACTTTCCTCTCTTCCTACACGTACACATGCCTTACATCCTCGATAAAAACTTTTCACTGCTTCTAACAACTTGCCTCCCACACCATATATTCTTAATACCTTCCACAGAGCATCTCTATCAACTCTATCATATGCCTTCTCCAGATCCATAAATGCTACATACAAATCCATTTGCTTTTCTAAGTATTTCTCACATACATTCTTCAAAGCAAACACCTGATCCACACATCCTCTACCACTTCTGAAACCGCACTGCTCTTCCCCAATCTGATGCTCTGTACATGCCTTCACCCTCTCAATCAATACCCTCCCATATAATTTACCAGGAATACTCAACAAACTTATACCTCTGTAATTTGAGCACTCACTCTTATCCCCTTTGCCTTTGTACAATGGCACTATGCACGCATTCCGCCAATCCTCAGGCACCTCACCATGAGTCATACATACATTAAATAACCTTACCAACCAGTCAACAATACAGTCACCCCCTTTCTTAATAAATTCCACTGCAATACCATCCAAACCTGCTGCCTTGCCGGCTTTCATCTTCCGCAAAGCTTTTACTACCTCTTCTCTGTTTACCAAATCATTTTCCCTAACCCTCTCACTTTGCACACCACCTCGACCAAAACACCCTATATCTGCCACTCTGTCATCAGACACATTCAACAAACCTTCAAAATACTCATTCCATCTCCTTCTCACATCACCGCTACTTGTTATCACCTCCCCATTTACGCCCTTCACTGAAGTTCCCATTTGCTCCCTTGTCTTACGCACCCTATTTACCTCCTTCCAGAACATCTTTTTATTCTCCCTAAAATTTACTGATAGTCTCTCACCCCAACTCTCATTTGCCCTTTTTTTCACCTCTTGCACCTTTCTCTTGACCTCCTGTCTCTTTCTTTTATACTTCTCCCACTCAATTGCATTTTTTCCCTGCAAAAATCGTCCAAATGCCTCTCTCTTCTCTTTCACTAATACTCTTAGCTTCTTCATCCCACCACACACTACCCTTTCTAAACAGCCCACCTCCCACTCTTCTCATGCCACAAGCATCTTTTGCGCAATCCATCACTGATTCCCTAAATACATCCCATTCCTCCCCGACTCCCCTTACTTCCATTGTTCTCACCTTTTTCCATTCTGTACACAGTCTCTCCTGGTACTTCCCCACACAGGTCTCCTTCCCAAGCTCACTTACTCTCACCACCTTCTTCACCCCAACATTCACTCCTCTTTTCTGAAAACCCATACTAATCTTCACCTTAGCCTCCACAAGATAATGATCAGACATCCCTCCAGTTGCACCTCTCAGCACATTAACATCCAAAAGTCTCTCTTTCGCACGCCTGTCAATTAACACGTAATCCAATAACGCTCTCTGGCCATCTCTCCTACTTACATAAGTATACTTATGTATATCTCGCTTTTTAAACCAGGTATTCCCAATCATCAGTCCTTTTTCAGCACATAAATCTACAAGCTCTTCACCATTTCCATTTACAACACTGAACACCCCATGCATACCAATTATTCCCTCAACTGCCACATTACTCACCTTTGCATTCAAATCACCCATCACTATAACCCGGTCTCGTGCATCAAAACCGCTAACACACTCATTTAGCTGCTCCCAAAACACTTGCCTCTCATGATCTTTCTTCTCATGCCCAGGTGCATATGCACCAATAATCACCCACCTCTCTCCATCAACTTTCAATTTTACCCATATTAATCGAGAATTTACTTTCTTACATTCTATCACATACTCCCACAACTCCTGTTTCAGGAGTATTGCTACTCCTTCCCTTGCTCTTGTCCTCTCACTAACCCCTGACTTCACTCCCCAGACATTTCCAAACCACTCTTCCCCTTTACCCTTGAGCTTCGTTTCACTCAGAGCCAAAACATCCAGGTTCCTTTCCTCAAACATACTACCTATCTCTCCTTTTTTCACATCTTGGTTACATCCACACACATTTAGGCACCCCACTCTGAGCCTTCGAGGAGGATGATCACTCCCCGCGTGACTCCTTCTTCTGTTTCCCATTTTAGAAAGTTAATACATAATGTAATACATATGTAATACATAATACATAATGTATATATATATATATATATATATATATATATATATATATATATATATATATATATATATATTGGAAAGGATCACATTTTTGATCGTGATGTTCCTATGACTCCACGGGGAAAATGAAACACTATAAGTTCCCAGGTGCACTTTCGTGTAATAATCACATCATCAGGGGACACACAAGAGAGAAATATAAGTCAGTTGATATACATCAAAGAGACGAAGCAAGGAAGCCATTTGGTAAACATGTGAATCACATTTTTATACATATATATATATATATATATATATATATATATATAGATATATATATATATATATATATATATATATATATATATATATATATATATATATATATATATATATATACATATATATATATATATATATATATATATATATATATATATATATATATATATATATATATATATATATATATATATATATATATATATATATATATATATATATGTATACATATATATATATATATATATATATATATATATATATATATATATATATATATATATATATATATATATATATATATATATATATATATGTATTATCCCTGTGGATAGGGAATTAAGAATACTTCCCACGTATTCCCTACGTGTCGTAGAAGGTGACTAAAAGGGGAGGGAGCGGGGGGGCTGGAAATCTCCCCTCTCGTTTTTTTTTTTCATTTTCCAAAAGAAGGAACAGAGAGGGCCAGGTGAGGTTATTCCAAAAAAGGTCCAGTCCTCTGTTCTTAACGCTACCTCGCTAACGCGGGAAATGGCGAATAGTGTAAAAGAAAGAAAGAAGAATATATATATATATATATATATATATATATATATATATATATATATATATATATATATATATATATACATAAGTATATATACATAAGTATACTCCTATGAGTCCACGAGGAAAATGAAACACGAAAAGTTTCCAAGTGCACTTTCGTGTAATAATCACATCATCAGGGGAGACACAAGAGAGGAATATAACAGTCAGTTGATATACATCGAAGAGACGAAGCTAGGACGCCATTTGGTAAACATGTGATTGTCGAGAACATACAACGAGCGTTCATTAACTTATCATTTTACAAATCTTATCAACAATAAAGTTATCGAATTTGTACAGACCATCACTAATATTAAGATTATAATTCTTTGTGTATTTAATAATAGAAGATTCAATGATATTTCTCTTGGTGATAGAGTTAGAGTTAACAACTGAGATGGCGTTACTCCAGTCAATACAATGATCATATTTTTTAACATGATTAAACAAGGCATTTGATTCCTGTCCCGTTCTTATACTATATTTATGTTGCTTAAGTCTAACAAAAAGATCCTTACCAGTCTGACCAACATAAAATTTATCACAGTTTCCACAAGGAACTTTATAGATGCAACCAAGAGAATTTTCTGGTGAATTCCTGATTAAGATATTCTTTATAGTATTATTTTTGCTAAAGGCAACATTTACATTAAAGGATTTAAGCAACATGGGAAGCAAAGTGAAATTATTATTAAAAGGGAGAACTAAAAGATTCTTGGTGTTAATGGGAGGTTTGGGCTCAACTCTATAAAATGATTTCTTTGCTAACTTAAGGGATTTATCAATGAAAGACCTAGGGTACTTTAACTCAGATCCAATAGAATATATCTTCTCAAACTCCCCCATGGATCTGGAGAAGGCGTATGATAGAGTTGATAGAGATGCTCTGTGGAAGGTATTAAGAATATATAGTGTGGGAGGCAAGTTGTTAGAAGCAGTGAAAAGTTTTTATCGAGGATGTAAGGAATGTGTACGTGTAGGAAGAGAGGAAAGTGATTTGTTCTCAGTGAATGTAGGTTTGCGGCAGGGGTGTGTGATGTCTCCATGGTTGTTTACTTTGTTTATGGATGGGGTTGTTAGGGAGGTGAATGCAAGAGTTTTGGAAAGAGGGGCAAGTATGAAGTCTGTTGGGGATGAGAGAGCTTGGGAAGTGAGTCAGTTGTTGTTCGCTGATGATACAGCGCTGGTGGCTGATTCATGTGAGAAACTGCAGAAGCTGGTGACTGAGTTTGATAAAGTGTGTGAAAGAAGAAACTTAAGAGTAAATGTGAATAAGAGCAAGATTATTAAGTACAGTAGGGTTGAGGGTCAAGTCAATTGGGAGGTAAGTTTGAATGGAGAAAAACTGGGGGAAGTAAAGTCTTTTAGATATCTGGGAGTGGACCTGGCAGCGGATGGAACCATGGAAGCGGAAGTGGATCATAGGGTGGGGAAGGGGGCGAAAATCCTGGAAGCCTTGAAGAATGTGTGGAAGTCGAGAACATTATCTCGGAAAGCAAAAATGGGTATGTTTGAAGGAATAGTGGTTCCAACAATATTGTATGGTTGCGAGGCGTGGGCTATGGATAGAGTTGTGCGCAGGAGGGTGTATGTGCTGGAAATGAGATGTTTGAAGACAATGTGTGGTGTGAAGTGGTTTGATCGAGTAAGTAACGTAAGGGTGAGAGACATGTGTGGAAATAAAAAGAGCGTGGTTGAGAGAGCTGTAGAGGGTGTTTTGAAATGGTTTTGGCGCATGGAGAGAATGAGTGAGGAAAGATTGACGAAGAGGATATATGTGTCGGAGGTGGAGGGTACGAGGAGAAGTGGGAGACCATATTGGAGGTGGAAAGATGAAGTGAAAAAGATTTTGTGTGATCGGGGCCTGAACATGCAGGAGGGTGAAAGGAGGGCAAGGAATAGAGTGAATTGGATCGATGTGGTAAACCGGGGTTGACGTGCTGTCAGTGGATTGAATCAGGGCCTGTGAAGCGTCTGGGGTAAACCATGAAAAGCTGTGTAGGTATGTATATCTGCGTGTGTGGACGTATGTATATACATGTGTATGGGGTTGGGTTAGGCCATTTCTTTCGTCTGTTTCCTTGCGCTACATCGCAAACGCGGGAGGCAGCGACAAAAAAAAAAAAATATATATATATATGTTCTGTACATGCCTTCACCCTCTTAATCAACACCCTCCCATATAATTTACCAGGAATACTCAACAAACTTATACTTCTGTAATTTGAGCACTCACTCTTATCCCCTTTGCCTTTGTACTATGGCACTATGCACGCATTCCGCCAATCCTCAGGCACCTCACCATGAGTCATACATACATTAAATAAGCTTACCAACCAGTCTACAATACAGTCACCCCCTTTTTTAATAAATTTCACTGCAATACCATCCAAACCTGCTCCCTTGCCGGCTTTCATCTTCCACAAAGCTTTTACTACCTCTTCTGTGTTTACCAAATCATTTTCCCTAACCCTCTCACTTTGCACACCACCTCGACCAAAACACCCTATATCTGCCACTCTATCATCAAACACATTCAACAAACCTTCAAAATACTCACTCCATCTCCTTCTCACATCACCACTACTTGTTATCACCTCTCCATTTGCGCCCTTCACTGAAGTTCCCATTTGCTTCCTTGTCTTACGCACTTTATTTACCTTCTTCCAGAACATCTTTTTATTCTCCCTAAAATTTAATGATACTCTCTCAACCCAACTCTCATTTGCCCTCTTTGTCACCTCTTGCACCTTTCTCTTGACTTCCTGTCTCTTTCTTTTATACATCTCCCACTCAATTGCATTTTTTCCCTGCAAAAATCGTCCAAATGCCTCTCTCTTCTCTTTCACTAATAATCTTTCTTCTTCATCCCACCACTCACTACCCTTTCTAATCAACCCACCTCCCACGCTTCTCATGCCACAAGCATCTTTTGCGCAATCCATCACAGATTGGGGAAGAGCAGTGTGGTTTCAGAAGTGGTAGAAGATGTGTGGATCGGGTGTTTGCTTTGAATAATGTATGTGAGAAATACTTTGAGAAGCAAATGGATTTGTATGTAGCATTTATGGATCTGAAGAAGGGATATGATAAAGTTGATAGAGATGCTCTGTGAAAGTATTAAGAATATATGGTGTGGGAGGCAAGTTGTTAGAAGCAGTGAAAAGTTTTTATCGAGGATGTAAGGCATGTGTACGTGTACGAAGAGATGAAAGTGATTTGTTCTCAGTGAATGTAGGTTTGAGGCAGGGGTGTGTGATGTCTCCATGGTTGTTTAATTTGTTTATGGATGGGGTTGTTAGGGAGGTGAATGCAAGAGTTCTGGAAAGAGGGCCAAGGATGAGGTCTGTTGTGGATGAGAGATCTTGGGAAGTGAGTCAGTTGTTATTCGCTGATGATACAGCGCTGGTGGCTGACTCATGTGAGAAACTGCAGAAGCTGGTGACTGAGTTTGGTAAAGTGTGTGAAAGAAGAAAGTTAAGAGTAAATGTGAATAAGAGCAAGGTTATTAGGTACAGTAGGGTTGAGGGTCAAGTCAATTGGGAGGTAAGTTTGAATGGAGAAAAACTGGAGGAAGTAAAGGGTTTTAGATATCTGGGAGTGGATCTGGCAGCGGATGGAACCATGGGAGCGGAAGTGGATCATAGGGTGGGGGAGGGGCGAAAATCCTGGGAGCCTTAAAGAATGTGTGGAAGTCGAGAACATTATCTCGGAAAGCAAAAATGGGTATGTTTGAAGGAATAGTGGTTCCAACAATTTTGTATGGTTGCGAGGCGTGGGCTATGGATAGAGTTGTGCGGATGAGGGTGGATGTGCTGGAAATGAGATGTTTGAGGACAATGTGTGGCGTGAGGTGGTTTGATCGAGTAAGTAACATAAGGGTAAGAGAGATGTGTGGAAATAAAAAGAGCGTGGTTGAGAGAACAGAAGAGGGTGCTTTGAAATGGTTTGGGCACATGGAGAGAATGAGTGAGGAAAGATTGACCAACAGGATATATGTGTCAGAGGTGGAGGGAACGAGGAGAAGTTGGAGACCAAATTGGAGGTGGAAAGATGGAGTGAAAAAGATTTTGTGTGATCGGGGCCTGAACATGCAGGAGGGTGAAAGGCGGGCAAGGAATAGAGTGAATTGGATCGATGTGGTATACCGGGGTTGACGTGCTGTCAGTGGATTGAATCAGGGCTTGTGAAGCGTCTGGGGTAAACCATGGAAAGTTGTGTGGGGCCTGGATGTGGAAAGGGAGCTGTGGTTTCGGGCATTATTGCATGGCAGCTAGAGACTGAGTGTGAACGAATGTGGCCTTTGTTGTCTTTTCCTAGTGCTACCCCGCACACATAAGGGGGGAGGGGGATGGTAATCCATGTGTGGCGAGGTGGCGATGGAAATGAATAAAGGCAGTGTGAATTGTGTGCATGGGTATATATGTATGTGTCTGTGTGTTTATATATATGTGTAAATTGAGGTGTATAGGTATATATGTTTGTGTGTGTGGACGTGTATGTATATACATTGTGTATGGGGGTGGGTTGGCCCATTTCTTTCGTCTGTTTCCTTGCGCTACCTCGCAAACACGGGAGACAGTGACAAAGCAAAATAAATAAATAAATAAATAATATATATATATATATATATATATATATATATATATATATATATATATATATATATATATATATATATGTATATTATACGATATATATATATATATATATTATATATGATAGAGTTGATAGAGATGCTCTGTGCAAGGTATTAAGAATATATGGTGTGGGAGGCAAGTTGTTAGAAGCAGTGAAAAGTTTTTATCGAGGATGTAAGGCATGTGTACGTGTAGGAAGAGAGGAAAGTGATTGGTTCTCAGTGAATGTAGGTTTGCGGCAGGGGTGTGTGATGTCTCCATGGTTGTTTAATTTGTTTATGGATGGGGTTGTTAGGGAGGTAAATGCAAGAGTTTTGGAAAGAGGGGCAAGTATGAAGTCTGTTGGGGATGAGAGAGCTTGGGAAGTGAGTCAGTTGTTGTTCGCTGATGATACAGCGCTGGTGGCTGATTCATGTGAGAAACTGCAGAAGCTGGTGACTGAGTTTGGTAAAGTGTGTGGAAGAAGAAAGTTAAGAGTAAATATGAATAAGAACAAGGTTATTAGGTACAGTAGGGTTGAGGGTCAAGTCAATTGGGAGGTGAGTTTGAATGGAGAAAAACTGGAGGAAGTGAAGTGTTTTAGATATCTGGGAGTGGATCTGGCAGCGGATGGAACCATGGAAGCGGAAGTGGATCATAGGGTGAGGGAGGGGGCGAAAATTCTGGGGGCCTTGAAGAATGTGTGGAAGTCGAGAACATTATCTCGGAAAGCAAAAATGGGTATGTTTGAAGGAATAGTGGTTCCAACAATGTTGTATGGTTGCGAGGCGTGGGCTATGGATAGAGTAGTGCGCAGGAGGATGGATGTGCTAGAAATGAGATGTTTGAGGACAATGTGTGGTGTGAGGTGGTTTGATCGAGTGAGTAACGTAAGGGTAAGAGAGATGTGTGGAAATAAAAAGAGCGTGGTTGAGAGAGCAGAAGAGGGTGTTTTGAAGTGGTTTGGGCACATGGAGAGAATGAGTGAGGAAAGATTGACCAAGAGGATATATGTGTCGGAGGTGGAGGGAACGAGGAGAAGAGGGAGACCAAATTGGAGGTGGAAAGATGGAGTGAAAAAGATTTTGTGTGATCGGGGCCTGAACATGCAGGAGGGTGATAGGAGGGCAAGGAATAGAGTGAATTGGAGCGATGTGGTATACCGGGGTTGACGTTCTGTCAGTGGATTGAATCAAGGCATGTGAAGCGGCTGGGGTAAACCATGGAAAGCTCTGTAGGTGTGTATATTTGCGTGTGTGGACGTATGTATATACATGTGTATGGGGGTGGGTTGGGCCATTTCTTTCGTCTGTTTCCTTGCGCTACCTCGTAAACGCGGGAGACAGCGACAAAGTATAATATAATAAATAATATATATATATATATATATATATATATATATATAGGGGAGATAGGGGAGAAAGAATACTTCCCACGTATTCCTTGCGTGTCGTAGAAGGCGACTAAAAGGGAAGGGAGCGGGGGGCTGGAAATCCTCCCCTCTCATTTTTTTTTAATTTTCCAAAAGAAGGAACAGAGAAGGGGCCACGTGAGGATATTCTCTCAAAGGCCCAATCCTCTGTTGTTAACGCTACCTCGCTAATGCGGGAAATGGCGAATAGTATAAAAGAAAAGATATATATATATATATATATATATATATATATATATATATATATATATATATATACATATATATATATATATATATATATATATATATATATATATATATATATATATATATATATATATATATATATATATATATATATATATATATATATATATATATATATATATATATATATATATATACTTATATATTGATATTTATATTTATTTTGCTTTGTCGCTGTCTCCTGCGTTAGCGAGGTAGCGCAAGGAAACAGACGAAAGAATGGCCCAACCCGCCTACATACACATGTATATACATACACGTCCACATGCGCTAATATACATACCTATACATCTCAATGTACACATATATATACACACACAGACATATACATATATACACATGTACATAATTCATACTGTCTGCCTTTATTTGTTCCCATCGCCACCTCGCCACACATGGAATAACAACCCCCTCCCCCCTTATGTGTGCGAGGTAGCGCTAGGAAAAGTCACCAAAGGCCCCATTCGTTCACACTCAGTCTCTAGCTGTCATGTAATAATGCACCGAAACCACAGCTCCCTTTCCACATCCAGGCCCCACACAACTTTCCATGGTTGACTCCAGACGCTTCACTGGTTCAATCCATTGACAGCACGTCGACCCCGGTATACCACATCGTTCCAATTCACTCTATTCCTTGCACGCCTTTCACCCTCCTGCATGTTCAGGCCCCGATCACTCAAAATCTTTTTCACTCCTTCTTTCCACCTCCAATTAGGTCTTCCCCATATATATATATATATACATATATATATATATATATATATATATATATATATATATATATATATATATATATATATATATATATATATATATATATATATATATATATATATATATATGTATATATATATTTAACCCCTGGGGATAGGGGAGAAAAAATACTTCCCACGCATTCCCCGCGTGTCGTAAAAGGCAACTAAAGGGGATGGGGAGAGAGAGAGAGAGAGAGAGAGAGAGAGAGAGAGAGAGAGAGAGAGAGAGAGAGAGAGAGAGAGAGAGAGAGAGAGAGAGAGAGAGAGAGAGAGAGAGAGAGAGAGAGAGAGAGAAACCTTCCCCTCCTTGTATTTTGAGATTCTAAAAGGGGAAACAGAAGGAGTCATGAAGGAAGTGCTCATCCTCTTTGAAAGCTCAGATTTGTGTGTCTAAATGAGTGTAGAAGTAACAGAGATGAGAAATAAGACGAGATAGGTAGTATGCTTGAGGAAAGGAATCTGTATGTTTTGGCTCTGAGTAAAACGAAGCTCAAGGGTAAAGGGGAACAGTGGTTTGGGAATGTCTTGGGAGTAAAGTCAGGGGTTGTTGTGCGGACAAGAGCAAATGAAGCAGGAGTTGTGGGAGTATGTGGTAGAGTGTAAGAAAGTAAACTCTTGATTGATGTTGGTAAAACTGAAAGTGGATAGAAAGAGATGGGTGATTATTGGTGCCTGTACACCTGGTCTTGAGAAGAAAGATCATAAGACGCAAGTGTTTTGGAAGCAGCCGAGTGAGTGTGTCAGCAGCTTCGATGCAAAAGACCGGGTTATAGTGATCGGTGATTTGAATGAAAAGGTGAGTAATGTGGCAGCTGAGGGTAAAATTGGTGTGCATGGGTTGTTCAGTGTTGTAAATGGAAATAGTGAATAGCTTGTAGATCTGTGTGCTGAAAAAGGACTGGTGATTGGGAATACCTGGTTTAAAAAGAGAGATATACATAACTATACGTATGCAAATAGGAGAGATGGCCAGAAAGCGTTATTGGATTACGTGTTAATTGATGTTCATGTGCTGAGAGGGGCAACTGGAGGGATGTCCGATCATTATATTGTTAAAGCGAAGATGAACATATGTAGAGGTTTTCAGAAAAGAAGAGAGAATGTTAGGGTGAAGAGAGTGGTGAGAGTAAGTGAGCTTGAAAAGGAGACATGTGTGAGGAAATACCAGGAGAGATTGCGTGCAGAATAGAAAAAGGTGATAGCAAAACACGTAAGGGGAGTGGGGGAAATATAGGATGTATTTAGGGAAGCAGTGATGGCTTTTACAACAGATGCCTGTGGGCAGATTAAAAAGAGTAGTGAGTGGTGGAATGAAGAAGTAAGATTGCTAGCGAAAGACGAAAGAGAGGCATTCAGACGATTTTTGGAAGAAAATGGTTCAAATGACCGGGAGATGTATGGAGGAAAAAGGCAAGAGGTCAAGAGAAAGGTGCAAGAGGTGAAAAAGAGGGCAAATGAGAGTTAAGGTGAGAGAGTGTCGTTGAATTTTAAGGAGAATAAAAAGATGTTTTGGAAGGAGGTAAATAAAGTGCGTAAGAGAAGAGAACAAATGGGAACATCGGTGAAGAGGGCAAATGGGGAGATGATAACAATTAGTGGTGAAGTGAGATGGAGATGGAGTGAGTATTATGAAGGTTTGTTGAATGTGTTTGATCATAGTGTGGCAGATATAGGTGTTCTGGTCGAGGTGGTGTGCGAAGTGAGAGGGTCAAGGAGAATGATTTCGTAAGCAGAGAAGAGGGGATGAAAGCTTTGCGGAAGATGAAAGTCGACAAGGCGGCGGGTTTGGATAGTATTGCTGTGGAATTTATTGAAAACGGGGGTGACTGTGTTGTTGATTGGTTAGTGAGGATATTCAGTGTATACATGATTAATGGAGAGGTGCCTGAGTATTGGCGGAATACCTGCATAGTGCCATTGTACAAAGGCAAAAGGGTTAAAGGTGAGTGTTCAATTTACAGAGGTATAACTTTGTTGAGTATTCCTGGGAAATTATATGGGAGGGTATTGATTGAGAGGGTCAAGACATGTACGGAGCATCAGATTAGGGAAGAACAGTGTGGTTTCAGAAGTGGTAGAGGATGTGTGGATCAGGTGTTTACTTTGAAGAAGGTATGTGAGAAATACTTAGAAAAACAAATGGATTTTTATGTAGCATTTATGGATCTGTAGAAGCCATATGATAGAGTTGATAGAGATGCTTTGTGGAAGGTATTAAGAATATATGGTGTTGGAGGTAAGTAGCTAGAAGCAGTGAAAAGTTTTCATCGAGGATGTAAGGCATGTTTACGAGTAGGAAGAAAGGAAAGTGATTAGTTCCCAGTGAATGTCTGTTTGCGGCAGGGGTGCGTGGTGTCTCCATGGTTGTTTAATTTGTTTATGGCTAGGGTTGTTAGGGAGGTGAATGCAAGAGTTTTGGAGAGAGTGACAAGGATGCATTCTGTTGTGGATGAGAGGGCTTGGGAAGTGAGTCAGATTTTGTTTGCTGATGATGCAGCGCTGGTGGCTGATTCGGGTGTGAAACTGCAGAAGTTGGTGGCTGTATGTGGTGAAGTGTGTGAAAGAAGAAAGCTGAGAGAAAATATGAATAAGAGCAAGATTAATTGGTTCAGTAGGGTTGAGGGACACGTTAATTGGGAAGTACGTTTGAATGGAGAAAAATTGGAGAAGTGAAGTATTTTAGATATATGGGAGTGGGTTTGGCAGCGGATGGAACCATGGAAGCGGAAGGGAATCCCAGGGTCGGGAAGGGGGCGTAAGTTCTGGGAGCGTTGATGAATGTGTGGAAGGCGAGATCGTTATCTCGGAGAGCAAATTGAGTATTTTCAAGGAATAGTGGTTCCAACAATGTTATATAGTTTTGAGGCATGGGCTATAGATAGGGTTGTGCGGAGGAGGGTGGATGTGTTGGAAATGAGATGTTTGAGGACAATATGTGGTGTGAAGTGGTTTGATCGAGTAAGTATTGAAAGGGTAAGAGAGATGTGTGGTAATAAAAAAGAGTGTTCTTGAGAGAATAGAAGACGGTGTATTGAAATGGTTTGGTCACATGGAGAGAATGAATGGGGAAAGATTGACAAAGAGGATATATGTGTCAGAGGAGGAGAAGCTGGAGACCAAATTGGGGGTGGAAGGATGAAGTGAAAAAGATTTTGAGCGACTGGGGCCTGAACATACAGGAGGGGGAAATGAGTGCAAGGAAATAGTAAATTGGAACGATGTGGTATACCGGAGTCGGCGTGTTGTCAATGGATTGAACCAGGGCATATGAAGCGTCTGGGGTAAACCATGGAAAGTTTTGTGGGTTCTGGATATGTAAAGGGAACTGTGGTTTCGGTGCATTTCACATGACAGCTAGAAACTGAGTGTGAACGAATGTGGCCTTTGTTGTCTTTTCTTAGCGCTACCTCGCGCTCGTGCGTGGGGAGGGGGTTGTCATTTTATGTGTGGCGGGGTGGCGACGGGAATGAATAAAGGCAGCATGTATGAATCATGGACGTGTGTATATATGTATATGTCTGTGTATGTATATATATGTATATATTGAAATATATAGGTATGTATATATGCGTGTGTGGACATGTATGTGTGTATGTAGGTGGGTTGGGCCATTCTTTCGTCTCTTTCCTTGTGGTACCTCGCTAACGCGGGAGACAGCGACAAAGTATAATAACAATTAAAAGAGAATATGAATAGGCCTATTTGACCCAGTGACCTTCACTGCCTGTTCTCACAACCTTAACCTTTTGAGTACTGGATGTAAAGCAAGAGTGAAATGGTATAACGTTAGTAATTGCTTTTCTTTTTACGAGAATATAAAAACAAAACACTTAGATATTGTTCGAGAGGGAGCTAAATTTTTGCTCCAACCAGCTCGCTGCTTTTGTGCCCTAACCATTAGGTAGACCATTTACTACCCGGCATGCTAATGCGTCATATGATTACTGTGTAACTGTTAGCAGCTCAGAGGTTGGCGGTTGTAGTATTTGCTTCTTTCCTTCCACGGCTAAGATATCAAACTCTTTACTTACTTCCTATACCAATAATCTTCCTATATTTTCTTTTCCTTTCCTACTTCCCCTTCTTATCAAACCTTCTCTGTAAGTCATTTAAGGCCTAACCTCGATGTGGACTTCTGTCCGTGACTGGTGCCTCGAGCACAAAAAAGATAATAGCTGAAACTCTGGTAAAATTATTCATTGGCATTACGTTTGTGGCAGTAAAATGTGGACATTCCATGAATACTAAACTAGTTTACTTCTGCCTAATTAACTTGTATTCTACACCAAGTGGCAAGGGTCTCCAGCTCCAGAAATATGAATATGTATCATTAACGTAAGATGAACAGGTTGATCATAACTCTCGACTCCACGTGATAGTTATGTCATATATTTTCCTAAGGAGTAGGGCAGAGAAATCTTAGGCAAATGCGTAAGTCTTTCTTTGGACCGATTCTTCTTCTCTTTTCCTTTCCTTCTTCTTTGCTTTCGCTTGAGAAAATAAGAATGCCGTAATTTTTGTCCTTGTCTAGTAACATGATAGAAATGAGCTTCCCATCATTTAGCACATCTCGCTTATCTTACGCTCAAACAGTGTCATCAGCGCATCGGCAGTACTGCCAATACGTTAATGATTTTCATGTCATCATTGGAAAAACGAGGACCTGTAGAAAGTACAGAAGGCTATGGAATAGACATCTCTCTTGATGTTAACCCATGAGTCTGGTGTATACAGACCCCTCTTGTGATGTCCGGCCTCGCAATGGTGAAAATCAAACCAGTGTCCACCGTAAGTCGTCTGGTTTGAGCAGGAGTCATCAGAGGCTGCTTACGTCGTGCTTACAAAAATTGTTCACAATAAGACCTTTTCCATCAAGAAATAACCAGAATCAAGCATATCCCAGTTAACAATAGCTTTTCTTATAAAGCAATTGATAAAGGGACAAGTGAGTTCCTCCATACTCGTCTCGTTAAGGACACTCAACAACAACTTAGAATTATCTATCAAGTTCCCATACACACCACCATTGACATCATCTGAGAAAATGTCACAACCTCCCAGAACTGCACTCAGCAAGCACCCTACGCACTACCCTTCTGAAAGCCTGCGCCACACAGGCTACCTTCTGACAAAAAGACGATACCCTACACTCCTAGACAAAAGGAATGGCCATGGGATCGGCAATGGGAATGTGTTTGTGTGTGTGTGTGTGTGTGTGTGTGTGTGTGTGTGTGTGTGTGTATGTGTGTGTGTGTGTGTGTGTGTGAAGGCTCCATCAAAATACATGTCACCAAGAAGAATAACACTGCCCTCACACGAGAGACGACTGTTAAATCTACAAGGACATTACGCTGTGAACAAGACACACGACGCCTACACATCGCCGAAACAGTTAGAATAAAGGAATCGTAGAGGATGGGTCCCACATAACTGTATACAACCAATAAACTCGCAACTCTACATGCACGTCCACCTACAGGTATTGAACAGCTTCACCCAGGTGGCTGCAGTCATTATCAGCTGCTCCACAATTTGTTGTAGATAAGTTCATGGACTCTTATCGAAATGTTGAAACATCCCTAGGAGGTATTTTATGGAATCTCGCTGGCACTACTCCGCTGTAAGGGGGGGCCTTTTTCCTGTGTGGCGGGGTGGCGAGGAAAATGGATAAAGGCAACAAGTATCAGTATATACATGTGTATACATGTGTATGTATATATATATATATATATATATATATATATATATATATATATATATATATATATATATATATATATATATATATATATATATATATATATATATATATATATATATATATATATATATATATATATATATATATATATATATGTATATATATATGTATATATATATATATATATATATATATATATATATATATATATATATATATATATATATATATATATATATATAGGGGAGAAAGAATACTTCCCAGGCATTCCTCACGTGTCGTCGAAGGCGACTAAAGGGGTCGGGAGCGGGGGGCTAGAGACCCTTAACTCCTTGTATTCTAACATACTACATGGGGAAACAGAAGGAGTCACGAGGGGAGTGCTCATCCTCCTCGAAGGCTCAGATTGAGGAGTCTAAATGTGTGTGGATGTAATCAGGATGAGAAAAAAGGAGAGGTAGGTAGTATGTTTGAGGAAAGGAACCTCGATGTTTTGGCTCTGAGTGAAACGAAGCGTAAAGGTAAAGGGGAAGAATGGTTTGGGAATGTCTTGGGAGTAAAGTCAGGGGTTAGTAAGAGGACAAGAGCAAGGGAAGGAGTAGCACTACTCCTGAAACAGGAGTGGTGGGAGTATGTGATAGAGTGTAAAAATGTAAATTCTAGATTGATATGGGTAAAACTGAAAGTGGATGGAGAGAGATGGGTGATTATTGGTACATATGCACCTGGGCATGAGAAGAAAGATCATGAGAGGTAAGTGTTTTAGAAGCAGCTGAATTGGTTGTGTTAATAGTTTTGATGCATGAGACCGGGTTATAGTGATGAGTGATTGAAATGCAAAGGTGAGTAATGTGGCAGTTGAGGGAATAATTGGTGTACATGAGGTGTTCATTGTTCTAAATGGAAATGGTGAAGAGCTTGGAGATTTATGTGGTGAAAAAGGACTGGTGACTGGGAATACCTGGTTTAAAAAGACAGATATACATAAGTATACTTATATAAGCAGGAGAAATAGCCAGAGACCGTTACTGGATTACGTGTTAATTGATAGGCGCGCGAAAGAGAGACTTTTGGATGTTAATGTGCCGAGAGGATGCAACTGGAGGGATGTCTGATCATTATCTTGTGGAGGCGAAGGTGAAGATTTGTAGAGGTTTTCAGGAAAGAAGAGAGAATGTTGGGGTGAAGAGAGTGGTGAGAGTAAGTAAGCTTGGGAAGGAGACTTGTGTGAGGAGGTACCAGGAGAGACTGATTACAGAATGGAAAAACGTGAGAACAAAGGACGTAAGGGAGTTGGAGAGAAATGGGATATATTTAGGGAAGCAGTGATGGCTTGCGTAAAAGATGCTTGTGGCATGAGAAGCGGGGGAGGTTGGGAGATTAGAAAGGGTAGTGAGTGGTAGGGTGAAGAAGTAAGATGATAATGAAAGAGGAGAGAGAGGCATTTGGATGATTTTTGCAGGGAAATAATGAAAATGGCTGGGAGATATATAAAAGAAAAAGGCATGAGGTCAAGGTAAAGGTGTAAGAGGCGAAAAAGGGGACAAATTAGAGTTGGGGTGAGAGAGTATCATTAATTCTTAAAAAGAATGAAAAGATGTTTTAGAAGGAGGTATATAAAGTGCGTAAGACAAGGGAACAAATGGGAACATCAGTGAAGGGGACTAATGGAGAGGTGATAACAAGTGGTGGTGATGTGAGAAGGAGATGGAGTGAGTATTTTGAAGGTTTCTTGAATGTGTTTGATAATAGAGTGGCAGATATCCAGTGTTTTGGTCGAAGTGGTGTGCAAAGTGAGAGGTTTAGGGAGAATGATTTGGTAAACAGAGAAGAGGTAGTAAAAACTTTGCAGAAGATGAAAGCAGGAAAGGCAGCGGGTTTGGATAGTATTGCAGTGGAATTTATTAAGAAAGGGGGTGACTGTATTGTTGACTGTTTGGTAAGGATATTTAATGTATGTATGACTCATGGTGAGGTACCTGAGGACTGGCGGAATCCTTGCATAGTGCCATTGGACAAAGGCACTTCCCACTTCTCCTCGTTGCCCCTCCACCTCCGACACATATATCCTCTTGGTCAATCTTTCCTCACTCATTCTCTCCATGTGCCCAAACCATTTCAAAACACCCTCTTCTGCTCTCTCAACCACGCTCTTTTTATTTCCACACATCTCTCTTACCCTTACGTTACTTACTCGATCAAACCACCTCACGCCACACATAGTCCTTAAACATCTCATTTCCAGCACATCCACCCTCCTGCGCACAACTCTATCCATAGCCCACGCCTCGCAACCATACAAAATTGTTGGAACCACTATTCCTTCAAACATACCTATTTTTGCTTTCCGAGATAATGTTCTCGACTTCCACACATTCTTCAAGGATCCCAGGATTTTCGCCCCCTCCCCCACCCTATGATCCACTTCCGCTTCCATGGTTCCATCCGCTGCCAGATCCACTCCCAGATATCTAAAACACTTTACTTCCTCCAGTTTTTCTCCATTCAAACTTACCTCGCAAATGAATTGACCCTCAACCCTACTGTACCTAATAACCTTGCTCTTATTCACATTTACTCTTAACTTTCTTCTTTCACACACTTTACCAAACTCAGTCACCAGCTTCTGCAGTTTCTCACATGAATCAGCCAGCAGCGCTTTATCATCAGCGAACAACAACTGACTCACTTCCCAAGCTCTCTCATCCCCAACAGACTTCATACTTGCCCCTCTTTCCAAAACTCTTGCATTCACCTTCCTACCAACCCCATCCATAAACAAATTAAACAACCATGGAGACATCACACACCCCTGCCGCAAACCTATATTCACTGAGAACCAATCACTTTCCTCTCTTCCTACACGTACACATGCCTTACAACCTCGATAAAAACTTTTCACTGCTTCTAACAACTTGCCTCCCACACCATATATTCTTAATACCTTCCACAGAGCATCGCTATCAACTCTATCATATGCGTTCTCTAGATCCATAAATGCTACATACAAATCCACTTGCTTTTCCAAGTATTTCTCACATACATTCTTCAAATGTATGTGAGAAATGTATGTGAAGAATGTATGTGAGAAATACTTGGAAAAGCAAGTGGATATATATATATATATATATATATATATATATATATATATATATATATATATATATATATATATATATATATATATATATATATATATATATATATATCATATATATTATACTTTGTCGCTGTCTCCCGCGTTTGCGAGGGAGCGCAAGGAAACAGACGAAAGAAATGGCCCAACCCACCCCCATACACATGTATATACATACGTCCACACACGCAAATATACATACCTACACAGCTTTCCATGGTTTACCCCAGACGCTTCACATGCCTTGATTCAATCCACTGACAGCACGTCAACCCCGGTATACCACATCGCCCCAATTCACTCTATTCCTTGCCCTCCTTTCACCCTCCTGCATGTTCAGGCCCCGATCACACAAAATCTTTTTCACTCCATCTTTCCACCTCCAATTTGGTCTCCCTCTTCTCCTCGTTCCCTCCACCTCCGACACATATATCCTCTTGGTCAATCTTTCCTCACTCATTCTCTCCATGTGCCCAAACCACTTCAAAACACCCTCTTCTGCTCTCTCAACCACGCTCTTTTTATTTCCACACATCTCTCTTACCCTTACGTTACTCACTCGATCAAACCACCTCACACCACACATTGTCCTCAAACATCTCATTTCCAGCACATCCATCCTCCTGCGCACAACTCTATCCATAGCCCACGCCTCGCAACCATACAACATTGTTGGAACCACTATTCCTTCAAACATACCCATTTTTGCTTTCCGAGATAATGTTCTCGACTTCCACACATTCTCCAAGGCCCCCAGAATTTTCGCCCCCTCCCCTACCCTATGATCCACTTCCGCTTCCATGGTTCCATCCGCTGCCAGATCCACTCCCAGATATCTAAAACACTTCACTTCCTCCAGTTTTACTCCATTCAAACTCACCTCCCAATTGACTTGACCCTCAACCCTACTGTACCTAATAACCTTGCTCTTATTCACATTTACTCATAACTTTCTTCTTCCACACACTTTACCAAACTCAGTCACAAGCTTCTGCAGTTTCTCACATGAATCAGCCACCAGCGCTGTATCATCAGCGAACAACAACTGACTCACTTCCCAAGCTCTCTCCTCCCCAACAGAGTTCATACTTGCCCCTCTTTCCAAAACTCTTGCATTTACCTCCCTAACAACCCCATCCATAAACAAATTAAACAACCATGGAGACATCACACACCCCTGCCGCAAACCTACATTCACTGAGAACCAATCACTTTCCTCTCTTCCTACACGTACACATGCCTTACATCCTCGATAAAAACTTTTCACTGCTTCTAACAACTTTCCTCCCACACCATATATTCTTAATACCTTCCACAGAGCATCTCTATCAACTCTATCATATGCTTCTCCAGATCCATAAATGCTACATACAAATCCATTTGCTTTTCTAAGTATTTCTCACATATATATATATATATATATATATATATATATATATATATATATATATATATATATATATATATATATATATATATATATATATATATATATATATATATATATATATATATATATATGGCATATGCAGATCATCAGATTGGGAAGAGCAGTGTGGTTTCAAAAGTGGTAGAGGATGTGTAGATCAGGTGTTTACTTTGAAGAATGTATGTGAGACATACTTAGAAAAGCAATTGGAGTTGTATGTAGCTTTTATGGACATGGAGAAGGCATATGATAGAGTTGATAGAGATGCTCTGCGGAAGGTATTTAGAATATATGGTGTGGGAGGCAAGTTGTTAGAAGCAGAGAAAGGTTCTTATCGAGGATTTAAGGCATGTGTACGAGTAGGAAGAGAAGAAAGTGATTGGTTACAGTAAATGTCGGTTTACGGTAAGGGTGCGTGATGTCTCCATGGTTGTTTAATTTGTTAATTGATAGGGTTGTTAGGAAGGTGAATGCAAGATTTTTGGAGAGGGCGGAAGTATGCAGTCTGTTGTAGATGAGAAAACTTGGGAAGTGAGTCAGTTGTTATTTGCTGATGATACAGGGCTGGTGGCTGATTCGGGTAACTGCAGAATCTGGAGACTGAGTTTAGTATAGCGTGCGAAAGAAGAAAGCTGTGAGTAAATGTGAATAAGAGCAAGGTTGTTAGGTACATTAGGGTTTAGGGACAAGTCAATTGGGAGGTATCTTTCAATAAAGAAAAACTGGAGGAAAGAAGTCTTTTATATATCTAGGAGTGGATTTGGCAACGGATGGAACCATGGAAGCGGAGGTGAGTCAGAGGGTTAGGGAGGGGGCGAAAGTTCTGAAAGCGTTGAAAAAATTATGGAAGGCGAGAACATTATCTCAGAAAGCAAAAATGGGCATGTTTGAAGGAATAGTGGTTCCAACAATATTATATGGTTGCGAGGCGTGGGATATAGATAGAGTTCTGCAGAGAAGGGTGGATGTGTTCGAAATGATATGTTTGACGACAATATTTTTTGTGAGGTAGTTTGATCTGGTGAGTAACGAAAGGGAAAGATAGAAGTGTGGTAATAAAAATACTGCGGTTGAGAGAGCAGAAGAGGGTGACTTAGAATGGTTATTCACATGAAATGCCGTCCATGAAATGACGGCCCCCCTTCCCCCCTTCATGTACGCGAGGTAGAGCTAGGAAAAGACAACAAAGGCCACATTCGTTCACACTCGTCTCTAGCTGTCATGTATAATGCACTGAAATCACAGCTTCCTTTCCACATCCAGGCCCCACAGAACTTTCCATGGTTTACCCAAGACACTTCACACACCCTGGTTCAATCCATTGACAGCACGTCGACCCCGGTATACCACATCATTCCAAGTCACTCTATTCCTTGCACGCCTTTCACCCTCCTGCATGTTCAGGCCCTGAACACTCAAAATCTTTTTCTCCATATTTCCAGCTCCAATTTGATCTCCCACTTCTCCTCGTTCCCTCTACCTCTGACACGTATATCCTCTTGGTAACTCTTTCCTCACTCATTCTCTCTATGTGACCAAACCATTTCAAACCACTCTCTTCTGCTCTCTCAACCATACTCTTTTTATTACCACACATCTCTCTTACCCTTTCATTACTTACTCGATGAAACCATTGCACAACACATATTGTCCTCAAACATCTCATTTCCAGCACATCCACCCTCCTGACTTTTCCTTCAAACATACCCATTTTTGCTTTCCAAGATAATGTTCTCGACTTCCACACATTCTTCGACGCTACCAGAACTTTCACCCCCTCCCCCACCCTATGATTTACTTCCGCTTGCTGACAAATCCACTCAAACATACCCATTTTTGCTTTCCAAGATAATGTTCTCGACTTCCACACATTCTTCGACGCTACCTGAACTTTCACCCCCTCCCCCACCCTATGATTTACTTCCGCTTGCTGACAAATCCACTCCCAGATATTTAAAAAGATTTACTTCCTCCAATTTTTCTCTATTCAACCTTACCTCCCACTTGATTTGTGCCTCAACCCTTCTGTACCTAATAACCTTTCTCTTATTCACATTTACTCTTAGCTTTCTTCTTTCACATGCTTTACCAAACTCAGTCACCAGCTACTCAATTTTTTCTCACACGAATCAGCCATTAGCACTGTATCATCAGCGAACAACAACTGATTCACTTCCCAAGCTCTTTCATCCACAACAGGCTGCATACTTTCCCCTCTTTCCAAATCTCTTGCATTCACCTACCTAACAACCCCATCCATAAACAAATTAAACAACCATGGAGACATCACACACCCCTGCCGCAAACCAACATTCACTGAGAACCAATCAGTTTCCTCTCTTCCTACACGTATACATGCCTTACATCCTCGATAAAAACTTTTCACTGCTTCTGATAACTTGCCCCCCACGCCATATATCCTTAATATCTTCCAAAGAGCATCTCCATCAACTCTATCATATGCCTTCTCTAGATCCATAAGTGCTACATACAAATCCATTTGCTTTTCTAAGTATTTCTCACATACATTCTTCAAAGGAAAGACCTGATCCACAAATCTTCTATCACTTCTGAAACCACACTGTTCTTCCCCAACCTGATGCTCTGTACATGCCTTCACCCTCTCAATCAATACCCACCCATATAATTTCCCAGGAATACTCAATAGACTTATACCTCTGTAATTTGAGCACTCACTTTTATCCCCTTTGCCTTTGTACAATGGCACAATGCAAGCATTCCTCCAATCCTCAGGCACCTCACCATGAGTCATACATACATTAAATAACCTTTCCAACCATTTAACAATACAGTCACCCCCTTTTTTAATAAATTCCATTGCAAATCCATCAGAACCCGTTGCCTTGCTGTCTTTCATCTTTCGCAAAGGTTTTACTAACTCTTCTCTGTTTACAAAATCATTCTCTCTAACCCTCTCACTTTACACAACATATCGACGAAAACAGCCTATATCTGCATCTCTATCATCAAACATATTCAACAAAACTTTAAAATACTCAGAACATCTCCAACTCACATCACCACTACCTGTTATCAGCTCCCCATTAGCCCCCTCCACTGAAGTTCCCATTTCTTCCCTTGTTCTACGCACTTGATTTACCTCCTTCCACAACACCTTTTTTATCTCCCTACTTTCAATACTCTCTCAACCCAACTCTCATTTGCCCTCTTTTTCTCCTCTTGCACCTTTCTCTTGACCTCCTTTTTCTTTCTTTTATGCATCTCTCTGTCATTTGCATTATTTCCCTGCAAAAATCGTCAAAATGCCTCTCTCATCTCTTTCAGTAATAATCTTACTTCTTCATCCCACCACTCACTACCCTTTCTAACCTGCCCACCTCCCAAGCTTCTAATGCCACAAGCATCTTTTGCGCAAGCCATCACTACTTCCCTAAATACATCCCGTTCCTCTCCCACTCCCCTTCCGTCCTTTGTTCTCATATTTTTTCCATTCTGTACTCAGTCCCTCCTGGTACTTCTTCACACAAGTGTCCTTCCCAAGCTCACATATTCTCACCACTCTTCTCACCCCAAAATTCTCTCTTCTTTTCTGAAAACCTCTACAAATCTTCATCTTCGCCTCCACAAGATAATGATCATACATCTCTCCAGTTGCACCTCCCAGCACATTAACATCCAAAAGTCTCTCTTTCGCGCGCCTATCAATTACACGTAATCCAGTACCGTTCTCTGGCCATCTCTCCTACTTACATACGCATACTTATGTATATCTCGCTTTTTAAACCAGGTATTCCCAATCACCAGTCCTTTTTCAGCACATAAATCTACAAGCTCTTCACCATTTCCATTTACAGCACTAAACACCCCAGGTACAGCAATTATTCCCTCAACTGCCACATTACTAACACTTACATTCAAATCACCGATCACTATAACCCGGTCTCGTGAAACAAAACTACTAACACACTCACACAACTGCTCCCAAAACACTTGCCTTTCATGATCTTTCTTTTCAAGCCCAGGTGCATATGCAACAATAATCGCCCATCTCTCTCAAGCAACCTTCGGTTTTACTCATATCGGTCTTGAGTTTACTTTCTTACACTCTATTACATACTCTCACCACTACTGTTTCAGAAGTGCTACTCCTTCTCTTGCTATTTTCGCTCACTAACCCCTGACTTTATTTCCAAGACATTCCTAAACCACAATTCCCCTTTACGCTTGAGCTTACTCAAAGCCAAACCATCCAGGTTCCTTTCTTCAGACATACTAACTATCTCTCCATTTTTCTCACCTTCATTACAACCAAACAAATTTAGCCAATCCAA
>NC_092243.1:26169409-26188954 GCF_036320965.1 Panulirus ornatus | reverse complement strand
GGCATGTGTACGTGTACGAAGAGAGGAAAGTGATTAGTACTAAGTGAATGTAGGTTTGCGGCAGGGGTGTGTGATGTCTCCATAGTTGTTTAATTTGTTTATGGATGGGGTTGTTAGGGAGGTAAATGCAAGAGTTTTGAAAAGGGGGGCAAGTATGAAGTTTGTTGTGGATGAGAGAGCTTAGGAAGTGAGTAAGTTGTTGTTCGCTAATGATACAGCCCTGGTGGCTGATTCATGTGAGAAACTGCAGAAGCTGGTGACTGAGTTTGGTAAAGTGTGTGAAAGAAGAAAGTTAAGAGTAAATGTGAATAAGAGCAAGGTTATTAGGTACAGTAGGGTTGGGGGTCAAGTCATTTGGGAGGTAAGTTTGAATGGAGCAAAACTGGAGGAACTAAAGTGTTTTGGATATCTGAGAGTGGATCTGGCAGCGGATGGAACCATGGAAGCGCAAGTGGATCATAGGGTGGGGGAGGGGGTGATAATCCTGAGAGCCTTGAAGAATGTGTGGAAGTCGAGAACATTATGTCGGAAAGCAAAAATGGGAATGTTTGAAGGAATAGTGGTTCCAACAATGTTGTATGGTTGCGAGGCGTGGGCTATGGATAAAGTTTTGCGCAGGAGGATGTATATGCTTGAAATGAGATGTTTGAGGACAATGTGCGGTGTGAGGTTGTTTGATCGAGTAAGTAATGTAAGGGTAAGAGAGATGTGTGGAAATAAAAAGAGCGTTGTTGAGATTGCAGAAGAGGGTGTTTTGAAATGGCTTGGGAACATGAAGAGAATGAGTGAGGAAAGATTGATCATGAGGATATATGTGTCGGAGGTGGAGGGAACGAGGAGAACTGGGAGACCAAATTGGAGGTGGAAAGATGGAGTGAAAAAGATTTTGTGTGATCAGGGCCTGGACATGCAGGAGGGTGAAAGGAGGGCAAGGAATAGATTGAATTGGATCGATGTGGTATACTGGGGTTGACGTGCTCTCAGTGGATTGAATCAGGGCATGTGTCTGGGGTAAACCGTGGAAAGCTGTGTAGGTATGTATATTTGCGTGTGTGGACGTATGTATATACATGTGTATGGGAGTGGGTTCGGCCATTTCTTTCGTCTGTTTCCTTGCGCTACCTCGCAAACGCGGGAGACAGCGACAAAATCGAGAATTTACTTTCTTACATTCTATCACATACTCCCACAACTCCTGTTTCAGGAGTACTGCTACTCCTTCCCTTGCTCTTGTCCTCTCACTCGCCCCTGACTTTACCCCCAAGACATTCCCAAACCACTCTTCCCCTTTACCCTTGAGCTTCGTTTCATTCAGAGCCAAAACATCCAGGTTCCTTTCGTCAAACATACTACCTATCTCTCCTTTTTTCACATCTTGCTTACATCCACACACATTTAGACACCCCAGTCTGAGCCTTCGAGGAGGATCAACACTCCCCGCGCGACTCCTTCTGTTTCCCATTATAGAAAGTTGAAAAGATACAAGGAGGGGAGGATTTCTGGCCTCCCGCTCCCGTCCCCTCTAGTCGCCTTCTACGACACGCGAGGAAGAATGAAAAATGTATGTGAAAAATACTTAGAAAAGCAAATGGATTTGTATGTAGCATTTAAGGATCTGGAGAAGGCACATGATAGAGTTGATAGAGATGCTCTGTGGAATTTATTAAGAATATATGGTGTGGGAGGCAAGTTGTTAGAAGCAGTGAAAAGTTTTAATCGAGGATGTAAGGCATGTGTACGTGTAGGAAGAGAGGAAAGTGATTGGTTCTCATTGAATGTAGGTTTGCGGAAGGGGTGTGTGATGTCTCCATGGTTGTTTAATTTGTTTATGGATGGGATTCTTTGGGAGGGGAATGCAAGAGTTTTGGAAAGAGGGGCAAGTATGAAGTCTGTTGGGGATGAGAGAGCTTGGGAAGTGAGTCAGTTGTTGTTCGCTGATGATACAGCCCTGGTGGCTGATTCATGTGAGAAACTGCAGAAGCTGGTGACTGAGTTTGGTAAAGTGTGTGAAAGAAGAAAGTTAAGAGTAAATGTGAATAAGAGCAAGGTAATTAGGTACAGTAGGGTTGAGGGCCAATTCAACTGGGAGGTAAGTTTGAATGGAGAAAAACTGGAGGAAGTAAAGTGTTTTAGATACCTGGGAGTGGATCTGGCAGCGGATGGAACCATGGAAGCCCATGTGGATTATAGGGTGGTGGAGGGGGCGAAAATCCTGGGAGCCTTGAAGAATATGTGGAAGTCGAGAACATTATCTCGAAAGCAAAAATGGGTATGTTTGAAGGAATAGTGGTTCCAACAACGGTGTATGATTGCGAAGCGTGGGACTATTATAGAGTTGGATGGATGTGCTGGAAATGAGATGTTTGAGGACAATGTGTGGTGTGAGGTTGTTTGATCGAGTAAGTAACGGAAGGGTAAGAGAGATGTGTGGAAATAAAAAGATCGTGGTTGAAAGAGCAGAAGAGGGTGTTTTGAAATGTTTTGGGCACATGGAGAGAATGAGTGAGGAAAGATTGACCAAGAGGATATATGTGTCGGAGGTGGAGGGAACGAGGAGAAGTGGGAGACCAAATTGGAGGTGGAAAAATGGAGTGAAAAAGATTTAATATGATCAGCGCCTGAACATGCAGGAGGGTGAAAGGAGGGCAAGGAATAGAATGAATTGGATCGATGTGGTATACCGGGGATGACGTGCTATCAGTGGATTGAATCGGGACATGCGAAGCGTCTGGGGTGGGCCATGGAGGGCTGTGTGGGTGTGTGTGTTTGCTGTGTGGACGTGTGTGCGTGCGTGTGTGTGGGGGTGTGTTGGGCCATTTCTTTCGTCTGTTTACTTGCGCTACCTCGCAAACGCGGGAGACAGCTACAGAGCAAAAAAAAAAAAAAAAAAAAAAAGAAATATATATATATATATATATATATATATATATATATATATATATATATATATATATATATATATATATATATATATATATATATATATATATATATATATATATACATAAGTATACGTATGTAAGTAGGAGAGATGGCCAGAGAGCGTTATTGGATTACGTGTTAATTGACAGGCGCGCGAAAGAGACACTTTTGGATGTTAATGTGCTGAGAGGTGCAACTGGAGGGATGTCTGACCATTATCTTGTGGAGGCTAAGGTGAAGATTTGTATGGGTTTTCAGAAAAGAAGAGTGAATGTTGCGGTGAAGAGGGTGGTGAGAGTAAGTGAGCTTGGGAAGGAGACTTGTGTGAGGAAGTACCAGGAGAGACTAAGTACAGTATGGAAAAAGGTGAGAACAATGGAAGTAAGGGAAGTAAGGGAGGAATGGGATGTATTTAGGGAATCAGTGATGGAGTGCGCAAAAGATGCTTGTGGCATGAGAAGCTTGGGAGGTGGGTTGATTTGAAAGGGTAGTGAGTGGTGGGATGAATAAGTAAGTTTATTAGTGAAAGAGAAGAGAGAGGCATTTGGACGATTTTTGCAGGAAAAAATTAAATTGAGTGGGATATGTATAAAAGAAAGAGACAGGAGGTCAAGAGAAAGGTGCAAGAGGTGAAAAAGAGGGCAAATGAGAGTTGGGGTGAGAGAGAATCATTAAATTTTACGTAGAATAAAAAGATGTTCTGGAAGGAGGTAAATAAAGTGCGGAAGACAAGGGAGCAAATGGGAACTTTAGTGAAGGGCGCTAATGGGGAGGTGATATCAAATAGTGGTGATGTGAGAAGGAGATGGAGTGAGTATTTTGAAGGTTTGTTGAATGTGTTTGATGATAGAGTTGCAGATATAGGATGTTTTGGTCGAGGTGGTGTCCAAAGTGAGAGGGTTAGGGAAAATGATTTGGTAAACAGAGAAGAGGTAGTAAAAGCTTTGCGGAAGATGAAAGCCGGCAAGGCAGCAGGTTTGGATGGTATTGCAGTGGAATCTATTAAAAAAGGGGGTGACTGTATTGTTGACTGGTTGGTAAGGTTATTTAATGTATGTATCACTCATGGTGAGGTGCCTGAGGATTGGCGGAATTCGTGCATAGTGCCATTGTACAAAGGCAAAGGGGATAAGAGTGAGTGCTCAAATTACAGAGGTATAAGTTTGTTGAATATTCCTGGTAAATTATATGGGAGGGTATTGACTGAGTGGGTGAAGGCATGTACGGAGCAGCAGATTGGGGAAGAGCAATGTGGTTTCAGAAGTGGTAGAGAATGTGTGGATCAGGTGTTTCCTTTGAAGAATGTATGCGGGAAATACTTAGAAAAGCAACTGGATTTGTATGTAGCATTTATGGATCTGGAGAAGGCATATAACAGAGTCGATAAAGATGCTCTGTGGAAGGTATTAAGAATATATGGTGTGGGAGGCAAGTTGTTAGAAGCAGTGAAAACTTTTTATCGAGGATGTAAGGCATGTGTACGTGTACGAAGAGAGGAAAGTGATTGGTTCTCAGCGAATATAGGCTTGCAGCAGGGGTGTGTGATGTCTCCATGGTTGTTTAATTTGTTTATGGATGGGGTTGTTATGGAGGTGAATGCAAGAATTTTGGAAAGAGGGGCAAGTATGAAGTCTGTTGTGGATGAGAGTGCTTGGGAAGTGAGTCAGTTGTTGTTCGCTTATGATACAGCGCTGGTGGCTGATTCATGTGAGAAACTGCAGAAGCTGGTGACTGAGTTTGGTAAAGTGTGTGAAAGAAGAAAGTTAAGAGTAAATGTGACTAAGAGCAAGGTTATTAGGTACAGTAAGGTTGAGGGTCACGTCAAATTGGGAGGGAAGTTTGAATGGAGAACAACTTGAGGAAGTAAAGTGTTTTAGATATCTGGGAGTGGATCTGGTAGTGGATGGAACCATGGAAGCGGAAGTGAATCATAGGGTGGGGGAGGGGGCGAAAATCCTGGGAGCCTTGAAGAATGTGTGGAAGTCGAGAACATTATCTCGGAAAGGCAAAAATGATTATGTTTGAAGGAATAGTGGTTCCCACAATGTTGTATGGTTGCGAGGCGTAGGCTATGGATAGAGTTGTGCGCAGGGGGGTAGATGTGCTAGAAATGAGATGTTTGAGGACAATGTGTGGTGTGAGGTGGTTTGACCGAGTAAGTAATGTAAGGGTAAGAGAGATGTGTGGAAATAAAAAGAGCGTGGTTGAGAGAGCAGAAGGGGGTGTTTTAAAATGGTTTGGATACATGGAGAGAATGAGTTAGGAAAGATTGACCGCGTTGTACACTCAGGTTCGGTAGAACGCTCTCAGCTGGCTATGTGTTCTGTTTGGAAACAACCGATAGACCCCGTTGCTCACCATAGTGAGACGAAGGGTATTCGAGTACTTAGTATTTCGAATAGTTGTTTCCTATTATACAGTCCCTTAGCCTAGCGGTTAGCATGCCTGCCTTTTGCACAAGGGGTCCCAGGTTCGATCCTGGCTGATGGAGCTTTGTATGATATATATATATATATCTTTCTTTCTTTCAAACTATTCGTCATTTCCCGCGTTAGCGAGGTAGCGTTAAGAACAGAGGACTGGGCCTTGGAGGGAATATCCTCACCTGGCCCCCTTCTCTGTTCCTTGTTTTGGAAAATTAAAAAAAAAACGAGAGGGGAAAATTTCCAGCCCCCCGCTCCCTCCCCTTTTAGTCGCCTTCTACGACACGCAGGGAATACGTGGGAAGTATTCTTTCTCCCCTATCCCCATATATATATATATATATATATATATATATATATATATATATATATATATATATATATATATATATATATATATATATATATATATATATATATATATATATATATATATAAATATATATATATATATATATATATATATATATATATATGCATGTTAATATGCTGAGAGGTACAACTGGAGGGATGTCTGATCATTATCTTGTGGAGGCGAAGGTGAAGATTTGTATGGGTTTTCAGAGAAGAAGAGAGAATGTTGGGCTGAAGAGGGTGGTAAGAGTAAGTGAGTATGGGAAGGAGACTTGTGTGAGGAAGTACCAGGAGAGACTGAGTATAGAATGGAAAAAGGTGAGATCAAAGGAGGTAAGGGGAGTGGGGAAGGAATGGGATGTATTTAGGGAAGCAGTGATGGCTTGCGCAAAAAATGCTTGTGGCATGAGAAGCTTGGGAGGTGGGTTGATTAGAAAGGGTAGTGAGTGGTGGGATGAAGAAGTAAGATTATTAGTGAAAGAGAAGAGAGAGGCATTTGGACGATTTTTGCAGGGAAATAATGCAAATGAGTGGGAGATGTATAAAAGAAAGAGGCAGTAGGACAAGAGAAAGGTGCAAGAGGAGAAAAAGAGAGCAAATGACAGTTGGGGTGAGAGAGTATCATTAAATTTTAGGGAGAATAAAAAGATGTTCTGGAAGGAGGTAAATAAAGTGCGTAAGATAAGGGAGCAAATGGGAACTTCAGTGAAGAGGGCTAATGGGCAGGTGATAACAAGTAGTGGTGATGTGAGAAGCAGATGAAGTGAGTACTTTAAAAGTTTGTTGATTGTGTCTGATGATAGAGTGGCAGATATAGTGTGTTTTTGCCGAGGTGGTGTGCAAAGTGAGAGGGTTAGGGAAAATGATTTGGTAAACAGAGAAGAGATAATAAAAGCTTTGCGGAAGATGAAAGCCGGCAAGGCAGCGGGTTTAAATGGTATTGCAATGGAATTTATTAAAAAAAGTGTTGACTGTATTGTTGACTGGTTTGTAAGGTTATTCAATGTATGTATGATTCATGGTGAGATGCCTGAGGAGTGGCGGAATGCTTGCATAGTGCCATTATACAAAGGTAAAGGGGATAAGATTGAGTGTTCAAATTACAGAGGTATAAGTTAGTTGAGTATTCCTGGAAAATTATATGGGAGGGTATTGATTGAGAGGGTGAAGGCATGTACAGAGCATCAGATTGGGGAAGAAGAGTGTCGTTTCAGAAGTGGTAGAGGATGTGTGGATCAGGTGTTTGCTTGGAAGAATGTACGTGAGATATACTTAGAAAAGAAAATTGATTTGTATGTAGCATTTACGGATCTGGAGAAGGCATATGATAGAGTTGATAGAGATGCTCTGTGGAAGGTACGAAGAGTATATGGTGTGGGAGGCAAGTTGTTAGAAGCAGTGAAAAGTTTTTACGGAAGATGTAAGGCATGTGTACGTGTAGGAAGAGAGGAGAGTGATTGGTTCTCAGTGAATGTAGGTTTGCTGCAGGCGTGTGTGATGTCTCCATGGTTGTTTAATTTGTTTATGGATGGGGTTATTAGGGAAGTTAATGCAAGAGTTTTGGAAAGAGGGACAAGTATGCAGTCTGATGTGGATGAGAGAGCTTGGGAAGTGAGTCAGTTGTTGTTCGCTGATGATACAGCTCTGATGGCTGACTCATGTGAGAAACTGCAGAAGCTGGTGACTGAGTTTGGTAAAGTGTGTGAAAGAAGAAAGTTAAGAGTAGATATGAATAAGAGCAAGGGTATTAGGTACAGTAGGGTTGAGGGTCAAGTCAATTGGGAGGTAGGTTTGAATGGAGAAAAACTGGAGGAAGTAGAGTGTTTTAGATATCTGGGAGTGGATCTGGCAGCGGATGGAACCGTGGAAGTGGAAGTGAATCATAGGGTTGGAGAGGGGGCGAGAATCCTGGGAGCCTTGAAGAATGTTTGGAAGTATAGAACATTATCTAGGAAAGGCAAAAATGATTATGTTTGAAGGAATACTGGTTCCAACAATGTTTTATGGTTGCGATGCGTGGGCTATGGATAGAGTTGTGCGCAGGAGGGTAGATGTGCTGGAAGAGAGATGTTTGAGGACAATATGTGGTGTGAGGTGGTGTGATGTAGTAAGTAATGTAAGGGTAAGAGAGATCTGTGGAAATAAAAAGAGCGTGGTTAAGAGAGCAGAATAGTGTGTTTTGAAATGGTTTGGGCATATGGAGAGAATGAGTGAGGAAAGATTGACCAAGATATATATATATATATATATATATATATATATATATATATATATATATATATATATATATATATATATATATATATATATATATATATATATATATATATATATATATATATATATATATATATATATATATATATATCTATATATATTGTTGTGTATTGGTTATCTTTACCAAGAATTCGAGCCCATGTGGGTCGAACCCACAATGTGAACAAAAAATGAAAAATGAGGTAAAATGTCAGTGGGATTATACTCAGTCCAAAACTTCATCCGTTCCTCAGTGCTGGTAAATAAATGAGTATCTGGCTCAGGCTGCTGTGTGCATGTGTGTGTGTGTGTGTGTGTGTGTGTGTGTGTGTGTGTGTGTGTGTGTGTGTGTGTGTCTGTGTGTGTGTGTGTGTTTGTGTGTATATATGTGTGTGTGTGTGTGTGTGTGTGTGTGTGTGTGTGTGTGTGTGTGTGTGTGTGTGTTCGTGTGAATGGAGTAGAATAGAACAGAATATTTTATTTGGGCAGGATGTTTGGAATAGATGGAATCACAGCTCCCTACTAATATCAACATTTCTCTTAGAATATAATTTACGATTTACGTCTGAGTAACTAAACAATATAACTTGTCAGGAGTAGTTATATTTATTGTCATTACAATACTTCATCTAATTATACTAAACATTGCCCTTAGAAAAACGATAAGTACCATTGCATTAGTACTTTACAGAAACCAAATATATTTGAATTGAGATTGCTTGGATATGTGATAACTTAGAGTGTATCTGTTTCGCCACCTAACAATATCATCATTTTTACACTGAGATATTGAAGTATATTCATCACCCACAATATTAGCATCACATTTACTGCAAATACGATCTTTAATATTCTGATCTTCATATCTACCACAGTTTTTGGTGCATGTATTGTTACAAAATCGTTGTTTGTTTTCTATAACGCAGTTATTCTGCGTTAATTTCATATGATAATCCTTCACACCATAAAGCTGCTTATACACTCCATAGTTATAACAAACTGATTTAGTTAACAACTTGGTATCCCAAGTATTAATGCACTAATGTTTGACCTTAATTTACTTACCATTCTAAACCATGTTGGATTGGAAATATTTTGCGATAACCTCACCCCAGACACACCACAGTCGTCACATATGGAATCAAAACAAGCTATCCATGTTGAGGTGTCAACAACGTACATGTCCAATTACATTAAACTTTTATACATTAAATAACACAGTTTAGTGCTTTCATCGCAAATCAATGGCGACCAATAGCCGATCATTCTCTACATGATGTATATTTCGACCTGGTAGACAGCAAGTTCTCCATATAATATATCAGTGCTTGTGTTCACACACAGAAAAGCTTTTGAAATTTCATTTGCAATGATTTCATCTCCCTTAAAACATATTTCTGATGCAGAAATCATGACTAGTAACACCATAGTATTAAAGAGTTCAGTCTACATGTATCACCTGGCAAATCAACCTTACAACTTGTTCCGAATAGTTAAATACATAGCACTTGTTGCCATTACGATACCTTCCATTGTAATTGAATAATATACTAAAGTACTCGTATTCGCTTCCTACTTCAATGTTCTACCTGCCAAATTCAGAATTATAATTGTCAGCTTCAACTCTGTCTCTGCTGAATGCTACAATTTTCGTTTTGTTTAAATTTACTTTTATGTTCCAGTCGCTACAATATGTATGCAAAGCTGTCGATGTCTGTTTCATCCCTGCTCACTGTCACAGAATATAAGTATATCATCTACATACATTAAAGCAAGTAATACTGGTAAGAATTAACCAAATCATAGCTAAAATCTATATAATTACAATAATAATCAAATACTTTCTCCTTAATATCATTACCATAAAATGTAAAGCAAAGGCAACAAGGTTTCATCTTGTCTTACTCCCGTGTTACATATTGATGCATCAGACATCTGTTGGTTCAATCTTCTATACCTATCGTTGATTACATCCGATATATATGTGTGTGTGTGTGTGTGTGTGTGTGTGTGTGTGTGTGTGTGTGTGTGTGTGTCTGTGTGTGGTTTACGATATTTGGACCAACATGTCTCTGGAGGCGGGAGACGTTAACATCACATTAATCTTGCATCTTTTTTACGTGCAGTCAATCATTTTGATGTACTCTCCTCTTCTCACTCCTCCCCTGCCTTCCCTAAGCAGTTTTCCATATTCTTTCTTCCAAAATTCCCTTGTATCCTTCTCACGTCTTTTCGTTTTTTCTGATTCTTTTTTCAAATTCTATATTTTCTTTTTCCTCTCTTTTCCGAGGAACGGCTTAGATAATATTATACCAGTTTCGTCCAGTCTTCCTCTTGACTCACTGTCCACGTCCTCAATTCTGCCTCAAGACTCACAACAAACCTCTCGTGAGTTTACGACTCTCGTCGCTCGTGAGACATCAGTCAAAAAGTTTGTCGCTGTTTGACCAAGTGAAGCGAAGACCAACTCCAGACAGACGCTGGCTGTATATATTGCTGGACGGGTTATGCTGATGGGCAATAGCATAACTGAACTTTGACATGAAACAAATATTTGAATCATTCATTTTATTTCCGGCTTGTTTATTTCAAGACTGATCCCCAGCGATTATTCGTTATTTTGAGTATTTGCTTCTATAACAACACTGACTGCGAACTCCTGCACTACCTTAATGCCTAGACTATTCTTACTAATGTAAAACGTTTGTTATACGTAATCCAGTGTGATCAAAGGGGAGCTGATAGAACAAAAACTTAACAGGTACTTCAGAATTATTCAAGTTATCCTATTTCACCGATGATTTGACTGAAATATCCGATAGATAAAAACTAGAGTTCAGATTTAAGGTAGGAGCGCTACACACGCTAATGTATTTAATGAGAGTTATATAGTAGCGAAGACTGAGCCAATGTGATATAGAACATTAACGATGCCTCATCCGATTTTGTTTCAGTCATGCTGGTGGACACATTCTAACATGTTAAGGCGTCAAACGTATTGCAAGAAATAACATGATGTTTGAATCAATCTCGCGAAAAAAATGAACGTTAATGGTGAGGTATTGTAAAGCAAAGAATGTGTACATTGTCATGGCCTTTATATCACTGAAAAAACATCTAAGTAACATTATTGAGGTATCATCGTAAATCTATACAGAAAGTTATTAGGATGTTTTATAGCGACGCGGAATCCGTAACGATGCAATGTTACATACTAGATAACTTTTTAGAACTCTCTCTCTCTCTCTCTCTCTCTCTCTCTCTCTCTCTCTCTCTCTCTCTCTCTCTCTCTCTCTCTCTCTCTCTCTCTCTCTCTCTCTCTCTCTCTCTCTCTCTCTCTCTCTCTCTCTCTCTCTCTCTCTCTCTCTCTCTCTCTCTCTCTCTCTCTCTCTCTCTCTCTCTCTCTCAATCTTCGAGATAGTCGTGGAGATATTTTCTTAAGAAAAGATCTCCACGACTATCTGATGGATTATCTGATCTAAGTTAAGAGTATTATGCTTCCATATGTCGTGTATACTAATGCCTGCAAAATTAATTTTCGTCTTATGAATTTATGAAACAGTTTTGAGCCATTCTTCTACCTATCTACGACCCTTCCTTCACAACACACTTCTCCTTCCCTTTTTATCCTTATGTAAGCGCTTCTGGCCTTCTTGTATCTGTTAGTTTTGTCACGTTTTTTCCAATACATCGTCTACGATATGACCCTATGTTCGTTTCCTTTGCTACATATCCTGTAAGACATTCGATCAAATTTTCCTCCACGCCTTTTTCATTGTACCCTACTGTTGTTACATACATACCTACATCTCTTCGTTCTTCCGTAGATGTGCCAAATCAAATATAACTTTCTTCTGCGTTCAGGTTATGGAATTCTCTTTCTTAGTCTGTTTCCCTAAAGTCGGTATTTAAGAATTTGTCGTTTCAATTCTTATGCCATATCCGATTCTGGCTTAGCTTCCCGTCTTAAAGCACCTCTTCTTTCAGTACTACTGTATTTCAATAGGTAGTAGATGATCACATTTCCCAAGTGGAAGGCCATAATAAATGTTTTCGAAATTGCTGTGCGTGAAAAGTAACACCAACTTTAGATGACATATCCTCATCCCTGACAACGGTGGCTTCCAATATATGTTAGTACACACTTTTCCAAACTCAGTCACCAGCCTCTGCAGTTTCTCACACGAATCAGCCACCGGCGCTGTATCATCAGCGAACAACAACTGACTCACTTCCCAAGCTCTCTCATCCACAACAGACTACATACTTGCCCTCTCTCTAAACTCTTGCATTCACCTCCCTAACAACCCCATCCATAAACATTTAGATAATGGAGAAATCACGCATCCCTGCCGCAAACCGACATTCACAAAGAATCAATTACTTTCCTCTCTTCCAACTCGCACACATGCCTTACATCCTCGATTAAAACTTTTCACTGACTCTAACAACTTGTCTCCCGCGCCATATATTCTTAATACCTTCCACAGAGCATCTCTATCAACTCTATCATATGCTTTCTCCAGATCCATAAATGCTACATACAAATCCATTTGCTTTTCTAAGTATTTCTCACATACATTCTTCATTCTTGAGTGGGAGAAGTATAAAAGAAAGAGACAGGAGGTCAAGAGAAAGGTGCAAGAGGTGAAAAAAAGGGCAAATGAGAGTTGGGGTGAGAGACTATCAGTAAATTTTAGGGAGAATAAAAAGATGTTCTGGAAGGAGGTAAATAGGGTGCGTAAGACAAGGGAGCAAATGGGAACTTCAGTGAAGGGCGTAAATGGGGAGGTGATAACAAGTAGTGGTGATGTGAGAAGGAGATGGAATGAGTATTTTGAAGGTTTGTTGAATGTGTCTGATGACAGAGTAGCAGATATAGGGTGTTTGGGTCGAGGTGGTGTGCAAAGTGAGAGGGTTAGGGAAAATGATTTGGTAAACAGAGAAGAGGTAGTAAAAGCTTTGCGGAAGATGAAAGCCGGCAAGGCAGCAGGTTTGGATGGTATTGCAGTGGAATTTATTAAAAAAGGGGGTGACTGTATTGTTGACTGGTTGGTAAGGTTATTTAATGTATGTATGACTCATGGTGAGGTGCCTGAGGATTGGCGGAATGCGTGCATAGTGCCATTGTACAAAGGCAAAGGGAATAAGAGTGAGTGCTCAAATTACAGAGGTATAAGTTTGTTGAGTATTCCTGGTAAATTATATGGGAGGGTATTGATTGAGAGGGTGAAGGCATGTACAGAGCATCAGATTGGGGAAGAGCAGTGTGGTTTCAGAAGTGGTAGAGGATGTGTGGATCAGGTGTTTGCTTTGAAGAATGTATGTGAGAAATACTTAGAAAAGCAAATGGATTTGTATGTAGCATTTATGGATCTGGAGAAGGCATATGATAGAGTTGATAGAGATGCTCTGTGGAAGGTATTAAGAATATATGGTGTGGGAGGCAAGTTGTTAGAAGCAGTGAAAAGTTTTTATCGAGGATGTAAGGCATGTGTACGTGTAGGAAGAGAGGAAAGTGATTGGTTCTCAGTGAATGTAGGTTTGCGGCAGGGGTGTGTGATGTCTCCATGGTTGTTTAATTTGTTTATGGATGGGGTTGTTAGGGAGGTAAATGCAAGAGTCTTGGAAAGAGGGGCAAGTATGTAGTCTGTTGGGGATGAGAGAGCTTGGGAAGTGAGTCAGTTGTTGTTCGCTGATGATACAGCGCTGGTGGCGGATTCATGTGAGAAACTGCAGAAGCTGGTGACGGAGTTTGGTAAAGTGTGTGGAAGAAGAAAGTTAAGAGTAAATGTGAATAAGAGCAAGGTTATTAGGTACAGTAGGGTTGAGGGTCAAGTCAATTGGGAGGTGAGTTTGAATGGTGAAAAACTGGAGGAAGTGAAGTGTTTTAGATATCTGGGAGTGGATCTGTCAGCGGATGGAACCATGGAAGCGGAAGTGGATCATAGGGTGGGGGAGGGGGCGAAAATTTTGGGAGCCTTGAAAAATGTGTGGAAGTCGAGAACATTATCCCGGAAAGCAAAAATGGGTATGTTTGAAGGAATAGTAGTTCCAACAATGTTGTATGGTTGCGAGGCGTGGGCTATGGATAGAGTTGTGCGCAGGAGGATGGATGTGCTGGAAATGAGATGTTTGAGGACAATGTGTGGTGTGAGGTGGTTTGATCGAGTAAGTAACGTAAGGGTAAGAGAGATGTGTGGAAATAAAAAGAGCGTGGTTGAGAGAGCAGAAGAGGGTGTTTTAAAATGGTTTGGGCACATGGAGAGAATGAGTGAGGAAAGATTGACCAAGAGGATATATGTGTCGGAGGTGGAGGGAACGAGGAGAAGAGGGAGACCAAATTGGAGGTGGAAAGATGGAGTGAAAAAGATTTTGTGTGATCGGGGCCTGAACATGCAGGAGGGTGAAAGGAGGGCAAGGAATAGAGTGAATTGGAGCGATGTGGTATACAGGGGTTGACGTGCTGTCAGTGGATTGAATCAAGGCATGTGAAGCGTCCGGGGTAAACCATGGAAAGCTGTGTAGGTATGTATATTTGTGTGTGTGGACGTGTGTATGTACATGTGTATGGGGGGGGGGTTGGGCCATTTCTTTCGTCTGTTTCCTTCCGCTACCTCGCAAACGCGGGAGACAGCGACAAAGTATAAAAAAAAAAAAAAAAAAAAAAAAAATTCTTCAAAGCAAATACCTGATCCACACATCCTCTACCACTCCTGAAGCCACACTGCTCTTCCCCAATCTGATGCTATGTACATGCCTTCACCCTCTCAATCACTACCCTCCCATATAATTTACCAGGAATACTCAACAACGTCTGTATTTTGAACACACACCACTATCCTTTTTTGCCTTTGTACAATGGCACTATGCATGCATTCCGCCAATCCTCAGACACCTCACCATGAGTCAGACATACACTGAATATCCTTACCAACCAGTCAACAACACAGTCAACCTCTTCTTTAATGAATTACACTGCAATACCACCGAAACCAGCTACCGTGCCGGCTTTCATCTTCCGCAAAGCTTTTACTACCTCTTTTCTGTTTTTCAAATCATTCTCCCTAACTCTCTCACTTCCCACACCACCTCGTCCAAAACACCCTATATCTGCCACTCTATCATCAAACACATTCAACAAACCTTCAAAATACTCACTCCATCTCCTTTTCACATCATCACTACTTCTTATCACCTCCCCATTAGCCACCTTCACCGATGTTCCAATTTGTTCTCTTGTCTTACGCACTTTATTTACCTCCTTTCAAAACATCTTTTTATTCTCCCTAAAATTCAATGGTACTCTCTCACCCCAACTCTCAGTTGCCCTCTTTTTCACCTCTTGCACCTTACGCTTGACCTCCTGTCTCTTTCTTTTACACATCTCCTAGTCATTTGCACTATTTCCCTGCAAAAGTCGTCCAAATGCCTCTCTCTCTCTTTTACTAAAAATCTTACTTCTTCATGCCAACACTCACTACCCTTTCTAATCTGCCCACCTTCCACGCTTCTCATGCCACAAACATCTTTTGAGCAAGCCATCACTGCTTACCTAAATACATCCCATTCCTGCCCCACTCCCCTTACATCCTCTGCTCTCACCTTTTTCCAATCTGCACTCAGTCTCTCCTGGTACTTCCTCACACAGGTCTCCTTCATAAGCTCACTTACTCTCACCACTCTCTTCACCCCAGCATTCTCTTCTTTTCTGAAAACCTCTACAAATCTTCACCTTCACCTCCACAAGATAATGACCAGACATCCCTCCAGTTGCACCTCTCAGCACATTAACATCCAAAAGTCTCTCATTCGCGCGACTATCAATTAGCGCGTAATCCAGTAACGTTCTCTGGCAATCTCTCCGACTTACATACGTATGCTTATGTATATCTCTCTTTTTAAACTAGGAATTCCCAATCACTAGTGTTTTTTCAGCACACAAATCTACAAGCTCTTCACCATTTCCATTTACAGCACTGAACACCCCATGTATACCAATTATTCCCTCAACTGCCACATTACTCACCTTTGCATTCAAATCACTCATCACTATAACCAGGTCTCGTGCACCAAAACCACCAACACACTCACTCAGCTGCTCCCAAAAGACTTCCCTCTCATAATCTTTCTTCTCATGCCCAGGTGCATATGTACCAATAATCACCCATCTCTCTCCATCCACTTTCAGTTTTACCCATATCAATCTAGAGTTTACTTTCTTACACTCTATCACGTACTCGAAAAGATCACAATTTTGCGCTTGATCAATTATATTCCTATGAGTCCACGGGGAAAATGTAACATGATAAGTTTCCAAGTGCACCTTCGTGTAATAATCACATCATCAGAGAAGACACAAGAGAGAAATATAACACTCAGTTGATATACAACAAAGAGATATAGCTAGCACGCCATTTGGTAAACATGCGATTGTCCAAGATAGACAACGAGCGTATCATCAACTTATAATGTGAACAAGAAGATGAATTGTTTACAAATCTCATCAACAATGAAGTTATTTCTATAGACCATCACTAATATTAAGATTATAATTCTTTGTGTATTTGACAATAGAAGATTCAATTATATTTCTCATGGTACTGGACATTACTCCATACAGTACGATGATCAAAGTTTTTAACGTATGGCAATGGGTAACCCTCTTTCACCTGTACTAAGTGATATTTACATGGAATTTTTTAAAACAAAATTACTAAAGGATATCATACCTTTTAATGCATTTTGGTTCAGGTATGTAGATGATGTTCTTTGTGTTTGGACAACAAATTAAAATTTATCAAATATTTCTCCTCTTACTTAACAATTTCGTACCTTCCATCAAATTTACTGAAGAAAATGAAAATAATGGTATGTTACCATTTTTAGATTGCATGATCCGTAGGCAAGGACACAAGGTTAAGTTTAACATATACACAAAACCTACCGTTGTATGCTTATTTATCCATTATTAATCATCTTAACATGACAGAGTTAAACTATCATCATTTCAATCTATGTTCCTTTGGGCATTACGTATTTGCAGTCCTGAGTATATTGATGATGTGTTTGAAAATATATATTCTATTGGATCTCAGTTAAAGTACCCTAGATCTTTCAGCGATAAATCCCTTAAGTTAGCAAAGAAATCATTTTGAAGAGTTGAGACAGACCTCCCACTGATAACAAGAATCTTCTAGTTGTCCCTTTTGATAATAATTTCACTTTACTTCTCATGTTGCTTAAATTCTTTAATGTAAATTTGCCTTCAGCAGCAACAATACTATAAAGAATATCTTAATCAGGAACTCACCAGAAAATTCTCTTAGGTTCATCTATTAAGTGCCATGTAGAAATTCTGATAAGTTTTATGTTGGTCAGACTGGTAAGGATTTTTGTGATAGACTTAAGCAACACAAATATAGTATAAGAACGGGACAAGAATCAAGTGCCTTGTTTAATCACGTTAAAAAGTATGATCAATGTATTTACTTGAGTAATGCCATCTCAGTTATTAACTTTAACTCCAGTACCACGAGAAATATCATTGAATTTCTTATCATAATAACGCAAAAAATTATAATCATAATATTAGTGATGGTCTATACAAAATGGATAACTTTACTGGCGATAAAATTTGTAAACAATTCACCTCCTTGTCAACATGATAAGTTTATGATACGTTCGTTGTCTATCTTGGACAATTGCATGTTTACCAAGTGGCCTCGTAGCTCCGACTCTTCGTTGTATATCAACTGAGTGTTATATTTCTCTCTTGTGTCAGCGAAAAAGCAAAATAAATGATATGAATATATATATATATATATATATATATATATATATATATATATATATATATATATATATATATATATATATATATATATACATATATGTTCAGGCCCCAATCACTCAAAATCTTTTTCATTCCATCTTTCCACCTCCAATTTGGTCTCCCACTTCTCCTCGTTCCCTCCACCTCCGACACATATATCCTCTTGGTCAATCTTTCCTCACTCATTCTCCACATGTGCCCAAACCATTTCAAAACCCCCTCGTCTGCTCTCTCAACCACGCTCTTTTTATTTCCACACATCTCTCTTACCCTTACATTACTTACTCGATCAAACCACCTCACACCACACATTGTCATTTCCAGCACATCCACACTCCTACGCACAACTCTATCCATAGCCCACGCCTCGCAACCATACAACATTTTTGGAACCACTATTCCTTCAAACATACCCATTTTTGCTTTCCGAGATAATGTTCTCGACTTCCACACATTCTTCAAGGCTCCCAGGATTTACGCCCCCTCCCCCACACTATGATTCACTTCCGCTTCCATGGTTCCATCCACTGCCAGATCCACTCCAAGATATCTAAAACACTTTACTTCCTCCAGTTTTTCTCAATTCAAACTTACCTCCCAATTCACTTGACCCTTAACCCTACTGTACCTAATAACCTTGCTCTTATTCACATTTACTCTTAGCTTTCTTCTTTCACACACTTTACCAAACTTAGTCACCAGCTTCTGCAGTTTCCCACATGAATCAGCCACCAGCGCTGTATCATCAGCGAACAACCACTGACTCACTTCCCAAGCTCTCTCATCCACAACAGACTTCATACTTGCCCCTCTTTCCAAAACTCTTGCATTCACCTCCCTAACAACCCCATCCATAAACAAATTAAACAACCCTGGAGACATCACACACCCCTGCCGCAAACCTACATTCACTAAGAACCAATTACTTTCCTCTCTTCCTACACGTACACATGCCTTACATCCTCGATAAAAACTTTTCACTGCTTCTAACAACTTTCCTCACACAATATATATTCTTAATACCTTCCACAGAGCATCTCTATCAACTCTATCATATGCCTTCTCCAGATCCATAAATGCTACATACAAATCCATTTGCTTTTCTAAGTATTTCTCACATACATTCTTCAAAGCAAACACCTGATCCACACATCCTCTACCACTTCTGAAACCACACTGCTCTTCCCCAATCTGATGCTCTGTACATGCCTTCGCCCCATCAATCAATACCCTCACATATAATTTACCAGGAATGCTCAACAAACTTATACCTCTGTAATTTGAGCACTCACTCTCATCCCCTTTGCCTTTGTACAATGGCACTATACACGAATTCCGCCAATCTTCAGGCACCTCACCATGAGTCATACATACATTAAATAACCTTACCAACCAGTCAACAATACAGTCACCCCCATTTTTAATAAATACCACTGCAATACCATCCAAGCCTGCTGCCTTGCCGGCTTTCATCTTCCGCAAAGCTTTTACTACCTCTTTTCTGTTTTCCAAATCATTATCCCTAACCCTCTCACTCTGCACATCACCTCGACCAAGACACCCTATATCTGCAACTCTCATCAAACACATTCAACAAACCTTCAAAATACTCACTCCATCTCCATCTCACATACACATGTATATACATGTATATACATACGTCCACACGCAAATATACATACCTACACAGCTTTCCATGGTTTACCCCAGACGCTTCACATGCCTTGATTCAATCCACTGATAGCACGTCATCCC
>NC_092243.1:26166675-26169309 GCF_036320965.1 Panulirus ornatus | reverse complement strand
ATACATATACATACACAAACATATACATATATACGTATGTACATATCCATACTAACTGCCTATATCCATTTCCGTTGCCACACCGCCAAACACGAAAAAGCATTCCCCCCAATCGAGGCAGTGCCAGAAACAGACAACAAAGGCCACATTCGTTCACACTCAGTCTCTAGCTGTCATGTGGAATGTACCGTAACCACAGCTTCCTCTCCACATTCAGGTCTCGCAGACCTTTCCATGGCCTACCTTGGTTCAATCCATTGACAGCACGTCGACCCCGTTACACAACATCGCTTCAATTCACTCTATTCCTTGCACGCCCCTCACCCTCCTGAATGTTCAGGCTCCGATCACTCAAAATCCTCTTCACTCCATCCTTCCACCTCCAATTTAGCCTCCCGCTTCTCCCCCCTCCCTCCACCTGCGACACACACATCCTCTCTGTCAATTTTGCCTTACTCATTCTCTCCATGTGTCCAACCACATCAACACACTCTCTGCTCTATCAACCACACTATTTTTATTACCGCTTATCTCTCTTACCCTTACATCACACCACATATTGTCATCAAACATTTCATTTCCAACATATCCACACTCTTCCGTAAAATCTATCTATAGTCCATGCCTCACAACCACATAACATTGTTGGAACCACTATTCCTTCAAACATAACCATTTTTTCTCTTCCAATTAACTTGTCCCTCAACCCTACTGAACCTAATAACCTTGATCTTATTCCAGTTTAATCCCAACTTTCTTCTTTCACACACTTTACCAAACTCAGCACCAACTTCTGCAGTTTCTCACCCAAATCAGCCACCAGCGCTCTATCATCAGACTGCATACTTGTCCCTCTCCAAAACTCTTGCATTCACCTCCCTAACAACCTCATCCATAAACAAATTAAACAGCTATTGAGACATCACGCACCCCTGCCGCAAACTAACATTCACTGGGAACCAATCACATTCCTCTCTTCCTACTCGTACACATGCCTTACACTCGATAAAAACTTTTCACTGCTTCTAGGAACTTACCTCCCACACCATATATCCTTAATACCTTCCATAGAGCATCTTTATCAACCCTATCATATGCCTTCTCTAGATCCATAAATGCTGCGTACAAGTACATCTGTTATTCTCTTCCCCAATCTGATGTTTTATACACGCCTTTACCTTCTCAATCAATACCCTTCCATATAATTTCCCAGAAATACTCAACAAACTTATGGTTCTGTAATTTGAACACTCACCAATATCCCCTTTGCCTTTGTACAATGGCACTATGCATGCATTCCACCAATACTTAGGCATTTCATAATGAGCCATACATAACATGAATATCCTTACCAATCAATCAACAACACAGTCATCCCATATCTTTTATAAGTTCCACTGCAATACCATCAAAACCTGCCGCCTTACCGGCTTTCATCTTCCGCAAAGCTTTTACTACCTCTTCTCTGTTCACCAAACCATTCCCCCTGACCCTCTGACTTCGCACACCATCTCGACTAAAACACCCTATATCTGCCACTATATAATCAAACACATTCAACATACCTTCTAAATATTTACTCCCTCTCCCTCTCATTTCCTCACTACTTGTTATTATCTCCCCATTAGCCTCCTTCACCGATGTTCTCATCTGTCCTCTATTGTCTTACGCACTTTATTTACCTCCTTCCAAAACATCTTTTTATTCTCCCTAAAATTGATGATACATCTCTCACTCCAACTCGCATTTGCCCTCCTTTTCACCTCTTGCATCTTTCTCTTGACCTCCTGCCGCATTCTTTTATACATCTCCCGGTCATTTACCTTATTCCCTAAAAAAGTCATCTAAACGCCTCTCTTTTCTCCTTCACTAACACATTTACTTTATCCCACCATTCACTACAAATTCTAATCTGCCCACCTCCCACCTTTCTCATGCCACAAGCATCTTTTGCGCAAGCCATCACTGCTTCCCTAAATACATCCCATTCCTCCCCCACTATCCTTAGGTCATTTGCTCTCAACTTTTGCCCTTCTGCACTCAATCTCTTCTATCATTTCCTCTCACACGTCTCCTTACCAAGCTCAATTACGCTCACCGCTCTCTTCTCCCCTATGATTCTCCCTTCTTTTCTGAAAACCTCTACTAATCTTCACCTTCGCCTCTTCGAGATAGTGAACAGACATCCCTCCAGCTGCTCTTCTCAGTACATTAACATACAAAAGTCTCTCTTTTACACGCCTATCAGTTATCGTGTAATCAATTACCGTGTAATCAATTAACGTGTAATCCAATTAACGTGTAATCCAATAATGCCTTCTGGCCATCTCTCATACTCACATACATATACTTATGTATACCTCTCTTTTTAAACCAGGTATTCCCATTCACCAGTCCATTTTCAGCGCACAAATCCACAACCTCTTCACCATTTCCATTTGCAACACTGAACACCCCATGTCCACCCATTATATCCTCAACTGCCACATTACTCACCTTTCCATTCAGAACACCCAGCACTATAAACTGGTCTTGTGCATCAAAGCTGATAACACACCCGCTCTTCTGCTCCCAAAACACTTGCCTCGCATGATCTTTCGTCTCATAACCAGGTGCGTGGGCACCAATATTCAC
>NC_092243.1:26134175-26164175 GCF_036320965.1 Panulirus ornatus | reverse complement strand
CCAGACGCTTCACATGCCTTGATTCAATCCACTGACAGCACGTCAACCCCGGTATACCACATCGCTCCAATTCACTCTATTCCTTGCCCGACTTTCACCCTCCTGCATGTTCAGGCCCCGATCACACAAAATCTTTTTCACTCCATCTTTCCACATCCAATTTGGTGTCCCTCTTCTCCTTGTTCCCTCCACCTCCGACACATATATCCTCTTGGTCAATCTTTCCTCACTCATCCTCTCCATGTGCCCAAACCACTTCAAAACACCCTCTTCTGCTCTCTCAACCACGCTCTTTTTATTTCCACACATCTCTCTTACCCTTACGTTACTCACTCGATCAAACCACCTCACACCACACATTGTCCTCAAACATCTCATTTCCAGCACATCCATCCTGCGCACAACTCTATGCATAGCCCACGCCTCGCAACCATACAACATTGTTGGAACCACTATTCCTTCAAACATACACATTTTTGCTTTCCGAGATAATGTTCTCGACTTCCACACATTCTTTAAGGCCCCCATAATTTTCGCCCCCTCCCCCACCCTATGATCCACTTCCGCTTCCATGGTTCCATCCGCTGCCAGATCCACTACCAGATATCTAAAACACTTTACTTCCTCCAGTTTTTCTCCATTCAAACTCACCTCCCAATTGACTTGACCCTCAACCCTAGTGTACCTAATAACCTTGCTCTTATTCACATTTACTCTTAACTTTCTTCTTTCACACACTTTACCAAACTCAGTCACCAGCTTCTGCAGTTTCTCACATGAATCAGCCACCAGCGTTGTATCATCAGCGAACAACAACTGACTCACTTCCCAAGCTCTCTCATCCACAACAGACTTCATACTTGCCCCTCTTTCCAAAAACTCTTGCATTTACCTCCCTAACAACCCCATCCATAAACAAATTAAACAACCATGGAGACATCACACACCCCTGCCGCAAACCTACATTCACTGAGAACCAATCACTTTCCTCTCTTCCTACACGTACACATGCCTTACATCCTCGATAAAAACTTTTCACTGCTTCTAACAACTTGCCTTCCACAGAGCATCTCTATTAACTCTATCATATGCCTTCTCCAGATCCATAAATGCTACATACAAATCCATTTGCTTTTCTAAGTATTTCTCACATACATTCTTCAAAGCAAACACCTGATCCACACATCCTCTACCACTTCTGAAACCACACTGCTCTTCCCCAATCTGATGCTCTGTACATGCCTTCACCCTCTCAATCAATACCCTCCCATATAATTTACCAGGAATACTCAACAAACTTATACCTCTGTAATTTGAGCACTCACTCTTATCCCCTTTGCCTTTGTACAATGGCACTATGCACGCATTCCGCCAATCCTCAGGCACCTCACCATGAGTCATACATACATTAAATAACCTTACCAACCAGTCAACAATACAGTCACCCCCTTTTTTAATAAATTCCACTGCAATACCATCCAAACCTGCTGCCTTGCCGGCTTTCATCTTCCGCAAAGCTTTCACTACCTCTTCTCTGTTTACCAAATCATTTTCCCTAACCCTCTCACTTTGCACACCGCCTCGACCAAAACACCCTATATATGCCACTCTATCATCAAACACATTCAACAAACCTTCAAAATACTCACTCCATCTCCTTCTCACATCACCACTACTTGTTATCACCTCCCCATTTGCGCCCTTCACTGAAGTTCCCATTTGCTCCCTTTTCTTACGCACTTTATTTACCTTCTTCCAGAACATCTTTTTATTCTCCCTAAGATTTAATGATACTCTCTCACCCCAACTCTCATTTGCCCTTTTTTTCACCTCTTGCACCTTTCTCTTGACCTCCTGTCTCTTTCTTTTATACATCTCCCACTCAATTGCATTTTTTCCCTGCAAAAATCGTCCAAATGCCTCTCTCTTCTCTTTCACTAATACTCTTACTTCTTCATCCCACCACTCACTACCCTTTCTAATCAACCCACCTCCCACTCTTCTCATGCCACAAGCATCTTTTGCGCAATCCATCACTGATTCCCTAAATACATCCCATTCCTCCCCCACTCCCCTTACTTCCATTGTTCTCACCTTTTTCCATTCTGTACTCAGTCTCTCCTGGTACTTCCTCACACAGGTCTCCTTCTCAAGCTCACTTACTCTCACCATCCTCTTCACCCCAACATTCACTCTTCTTTTCTGAAAACCCATACAAATCTTCACCTTAGCCTCCACAAGATAATGATCAGACATCCCTCCAGTTGCACCTCTCAGCACATTAACATCCAAAAGTCTCTCTTTCGCACGCCTGTCAATTAACACGTAATCCAATAATGCTCTCTGGCCATCTCTCCTACTTACATAAGTATACTTATGTATATCTCGCTTTTTAAACCAGGTATTCCCAATCACTTGTCCTTTTTCAGCACATAAATCTGCAAGCTCTTCACCATTTCCATTTACAACACTGAACACCCCATGTATACCAATTATTCCCTCAACTGCCACATTACTCACCTTTGCATTCAAATCACCCATCACTATAACCCGGTCTCGTGCATCAAAACCACTAACACACTCATTCAGCTGCTCCCAAAACACTTGCCTCTCTTGATCTTTCTTCTCATGCCCAGGTGCATATGCACCAATAATCACCCACCTCTCTCCATTAACTTTCAGTTTTACCCATATTAATCGAGAATTTACTTTCTTACACTCTATCACATACTCCCACAACTCCTGTTTCAGGAGTATTGCTACTCCTTCCCTTGCTCTTGTCCTCTCACTAACCCCTGACTTTACTCCCCAGACATTCCCAAACCACTCTTCCCCTTTACCCTTGAGCTTCGTTTCACTCAGAGCCAAAACATCCAGGTTCCTTTCCTCAAACATACTACCTATCTCTCCTTTATTATTATTATTATTATTATTATTATTATTATTATTATTATTATTATTATTATTATTTTTATTATTATTATTATAATTATTATTATTATTATTATTATTATTAATATTATTATTATTATTATTATTATTATTATTATCATTATCATTATTATTATTATTATTATTATTATTATTATTATTATTATTATTATTATTATCATTATTATTATTATTATTGTTATTATTATCATTATTATTGTTATTGATATTATTATTACCTTTATTATCATTATCATCATTATCATTACTATGTAGTAGTAGTAGTAGTAGTAGTAGTAGCAGTAGTAGTAGTAGTAGTAGAAGTAGTAGCTGTATTTGTAGTAGTTATGAATTTTGATGACCCCCAACGTATTTCATATCATAAATGGATAAATGGGAACATAAGTAGAGGGAGCAGGTGGGGAAGTAATAACGGTGGTTATGAAGTGAGTAATTTGAAGGTCTGTTGCATGCGTTTGATGATAAAGTGGCGGATGTAGGGAATTTTGGTCGGGATGTTGTGTGAAGCAAGAGGGTCAGGGAGAATGATTTGGTTAAGAGATTAAGGGTAGTAAAAGCTTTACGGAAGATGAAATCTGGCAGGGCTATAGGTGTGGATGGTATTGCAGTTGATTTTATTAAGAAAGAGGTTGACTGTGTTGTTGATTGGTTGCTAATGATATTCAGTGTATGCATGGACCATGGGGACGTGCCTGAGGATTGGCGGAATGTGACCATAGTACCATCGTACGAAAGCAAAGGGGATAGAGTGAGTGTTCAAACTACAGAGGCATAATTGTTTAAAGTTCCTCGGAAATTATATGGGAGGGCATTGATTGAGGGTATTGATTGTGTCAGACTTAGGAAGAACAGTATGGTTTCCGAAGTGATAAAGGATGTGTGGATCAGGTCTTTGGTTTGAAGAATAGGTGTGAGAGATACCTAGAAAAAGAAGAGGCTTTACATGTAGCATTTATCGAACTGGAAAAGGCATATGATAAGGTTGATAAAGATACTTCATGGAAGGTCTTAAGAGTATATGGTGTGGGAGGTAAGCTACGAGAAGCGATGGAAAGTTTTACTAAGGATGTAAGGCATGACTACGAGTAGGAAGAGAGGAAAGTGAATGATTCCCACTGAAGGTCGGTTCGCGGCAAGGGTGTGTGATGTTCCCGTGGTTGTTCCATTTGTTTATGGATGAGGTGGTTAGGGAGGTAAGTGCACGAGTTTTGGAGAGAGGGGCGATTTTGCAGTCTGTTGAGGGTGAGAGGGCCTGGGAAGTGAGTCAGTTGTTGTTTATCGATGATACATCTCTTGTGGCTGATTCGTGAAAGAGACTGCAGAAGTCAGTGATTGATTTTGGAAAAGTGTGTGATAGGATAAAGTCGAGAGTAAATGTGAACAATAGCAAGGCAATTAAGATCAGTAGGGTTGAGAGACAAGTTAATTGGGATGTAAGTTTGAATGGGGAAAAATTGGAGGAAGTGAAGTGTTTTACATATCGGAGTGAACGTGGTAGTGGATGGAACCATCCAAGCATAAGTGCGTCACAGGGTGGGGGAGGGGGCAAAGGTTCTGGGAGCGATGAGAAATGTGTAAAAGGAGAGAACGTTTCCTCGGAGAGTAAAAATGGATATGTTTGAAGGAATAGTAGTTGCAACAATGTTATATGGTTGTACAGAATAGGATGGATATGTTGGAATTGAATGGTCTTAGGACAATATGTGGTGTGAGGTGATTTGATAGAGAAAGCAATGCAAGAGTAAGAGACATGTGGAAATATGTAGAGTTTGGTTGAGAGAGCAGAAAGGTGTGTTGAAATGGTTTGGTCATATGGAGAGAATGAGTGAGGAAAGATTGACAAAGAGGATATATGTGTCACAGGTGGAGGGAAGAAGGAAAAGCAGGAGACCAAATTGGATATGGTCGGATAAAGCGAAAAAGATTTTGAGCGGTCGGGGCCTGAGCATACAGGAGGGTGAAAGGCGTTCAAGGAATAGAGTGAATTGGAGCGATGTGGTATATCAGGGTCGTGTGCTGTTAATGAACTCAACCAGGTCACGTAAAACGTTTGGGGTAAATCATGGAAAGGTCTCTGGGGCCTGGATGAGGGAAGGGAGCTGTGGTTTTGGTGCATTACACATGATAGCTAAAGACTGAGAGTGGACGAATTTAGGCTTTTTTGTCTCATGGCAAACTTCTCTGAAGAAGAGGGTAACGATGGTGCTTCCTTGAAAACGGGGTAGCGGCAGGAAAGGATGAAGGCAAGCAAGCATAAGCATGTACATTGTTATATATGTATATATATGTGTCTGTGGATCTATATGTATGTATGTTGATATGTATATGTATATAGATTTATATATGCGTATAAGGGTGGCTATGTATATTCATATGTGTATATGGATGGATGGATCTCTTTTAGTCCTCTTCCTGGCGCTACCTCGCTGACGCGAGATACAGCGATCAAATATGATAAATAACTGATTGAATATATATATATATATATATATATATATATATATATATATATATATATATATATATATATATATATATATATATATTTATTTATATTTTGTATTATACTTTGTCGCTGTCTCCCGCGTTTGCGAGGTAGCGCAAGGAAACAGACGAAAGAAATGGCCCAACCCCCCCCCATACATGTATATACATACGTCCACACACGCAAATACACATACCTACACAGCTTTCCATGGTTTACCCCAGACGCTTCACATGCCTTGATTCAATCCACTGACAGCACGTCAACCCCGGTATACCACATCGCTCCAATTCACTCTATTCCTTGCCCGACTTTCACCCACCTGCATATTCAGGCCCCGATCACACAAAATCTTTTTCACTCCATCTTTCCACCTCCAATTTGGTCTCCCTCTTCTCCTCGTTCCCTCCACCTCCGACACATATATCCTCTTGGTCAATCTTTCCTCACTCATTCTCTCTATGTGCCCAAACCACTTCAAAACACCCTCTTCTGCTCTCTCAACCACGCTCTTTTTATTTCCACACATCTCTCTTACCCTTACGTTACTCACTCGATCAAACCACCTCACACCACACATTGTCCTCAAACATCTCATTTCCAGCACATCCATCCTCCTGCGCACAGCTCTATCCATAGCCCACGCCTCGCAACCATACAACATTGTTGGAACCACTATTCCTTCAAACATACACATTTTTGCTTTCCGAGATAATGTTCTCGACTTCCACACATTCTTCAAGGCCCCCAGAATTTTCGCCCCCTCCCCCACCCTATGATCCACTTCCGCTTCCATGGTTCCATCCGCTGCCAGATCCACTCCCATATATCTAAAACACTTCACTTCCTCCAGTTTTTCTCCATTCAAACTCACCTCCCAATTGACTTGACCCTCAACCCTACTGTACCTAATAACCTTGCTCTTATTCACATTTACTCTTAACTTTCTTCTTCCACACACTTTACCAAACTCAGTCACCAGCTTCTGCAGTTTCTCACATGAATCAGCCACCAGCGCTGTATCATCAGCGAACAACAACTGACTCACTTCCCAAGCTCTCTCATCCCCAACAGACTTAATACTTGCCCCTCTTTCCAAAACTCTTACATTTACCTCCCTAACAACCCCATCCATAAACAAATTAAACAACCATGGAGACATCACACACCCCTGCCGCAAACCTACATTCACTGAGAACCAATCACTTTCCTCTCTTCCTACACGTACACATGCCTTACATCCTCGATAAAAACTTTTCACTGCTTCTAACAACTTGCCTCCCACACCATATATTCTTAATACCTTCCACAGAGCATCTCTATCAACTTTATCATATGCCTTCTCCAGATCCATAAATGCTACATACAAATCCATTTGCTTTTCTAAGTATTTCTCACATACATTCTTCAAAGCAAACACCTGATCCACACATCCTCTACCACTTCTGAAACCACACTGCTCTTCCCCAATCTGATGCTCTGTACATGCCTTCACCCTCTCAATCAATACCCTCCCATATAATTTACCAGGAATACTCAACAAACTTATACCTCTGTAATTTGAGCACTCACTCTTATCCCCTTTGCCTTTGTACAATGGCACTATGCACGCATTCCGCCAATCCTCAGGCACCTCACCATGAGTCATACATACATTAAATAACCTTACCAACCAGTCAATAATACAGTCACCCCCTTTTTTAATAAATTCCACTGCAATACCATCCAAACCTGCTGCCTCACCGGCTTTCATCTTCCGCAAAGCTTTCACTACCTCTTCTCTGTTTACCAAATCATTTTCCCTAACCCTCTCACTTTGCACACCACCTCGACCAAAACACCCTATATCTGCCACTCTATCATCAAACACATTCAACAAACCTTCAAAATACTCACTCCATCTCCTTCTCACATCACCACTACTTGTTATCACCTCCCCATTTACGCCCTTCACTGAAGTTCCCATTTGCTCCCTTTTCTTACGCACTTTATTTACCTCCTTCCAGAAGATATTTTTATTCTCCCTAAAATTTAATGATACTCTCTCACCACAACTCTCATTTGCCCTTTTTTCACCTCTTGCACCTTTCTCTTGACCTCCTGTCTCTTTCTTTTATACATCTCCCACTCAATTTCATTTTTTCCCTGCAAAAATCGTCCAAATGCCTCTCTCTTCTCTTTCACTAATACTCTTACTTCTTCATCCCACCACTCACTACCCTTTCTAATCAACCCACCTCCCACTCTTCTCATGCCACAAGCATCTTTTGCGCAATCCATCACTGATTCCCTAAATACATCCCATTCCTCCCCCACTCCCCTTACTTCCATTGTTCTCACCTTTTTCCATTCTGTACTCAGTCTCTCCTGGTACTTCCTCACACAGGTCTCCTTCCCAAGCTCACTTACTCTCACCACCCTCTTCACCCCAACATTCACTATTCTTTTCTGAAAACCCATACAAATCTTCACCTTATCCTCCACAAGATAATGATCAGACGTCCCTCCAGTTGCACCTCTCAGCACATTAACATCCAAAAGTCTCTCTTTCGCACGCCTGTCAATTAACACGTAATCCAATAACGCTCTCTGGCCATCTCTCCTACTTACATAAGTATATATATATATATATATATATATATATATATATATATATATATATATATATATATATATATATATATATATATATATATATATATTGGAAAGGATTACAATTTTGAGCGTGATCAAGATATTCCTATAAGTCCACGGGGAAAATGAAACACGAAATGTTCCCAAGTGCACTTTCGTGTAATAATCACATCATCAGGGAGATACAAGAGAAGAATATAACAGTCAGTTGATATACATCGAAGAGACGAGGCTAGGACGCCATTTGGTAAACATGTGATTGTCGAAAACATACAACGAGCGTTCATAAACTTATCATTTTACAAATCTTTTCAACAATAAAATTATCTAATTTGTACAGACCATCACTAATATTAAGATTATAATTGTTTGTGTATTTAATAATAGAAGACACAATGATATTTCTCTTGGTAATAGAGTTAGAGTTAAAAACTGAGATGGCGTTACTCCACTCAATACAATAATCATAATTTCTAACATGATTAAACGAGGCATTCGATTCTTGTCCCGTTCTTATACTATATTCATGTTGCTTAAGTCTAACAGAAAGATCCTTACCAGTCTGACCATCATAAAATTTATCACAGTTTCCACAAGGAACTTTATAGATGCAACCAAGAGACTTTTCTGGTGAATTCCTGATTAAGATATTCTTTATAGTATTATTGTTGCTAAAGGCAACATTTACATTAAAGGATTTAAGCAACATGGGAAGCAAAGTGAAATCATTATTAAAAGGGAGAACTAAAATATTCTTGGTGTCAATGGGAGGTTTGAGCTCAACTCTATAAAATGATTTCTTTGCTAACTTAAGGGATTTATCAATGAAAGATCTAGGGTACTTTAACTTAGATCCAATAGAATATATCTTCTTAAACTCATCATCAATAAACTCTGGACTGCAAGTACGTAATGCCCTTAGGAACATAGATTAAAATGATGATAATTTAACTCTGTCATGTTGAGATGAGTAATAATGGATATATGAGCATACATTGGTGGGTTTTCTGTATATGCTAAACTTAAACTTGTTTCCTTGTCTATGGATCATGCAATCTAAAAATGGTAACATACCATTTTTTCATTTTCTACAGTAAATTTGATGGAAGGTACTAAATTGTTAAGTAAGGGGAGAATTATTTGTAAATTTTCATTTGTTGGCGAAACGCAAAGAACATCATCTACATACCTAAACCAAATTGCATTAGAAGGTAAGATATCCTTTAGCAATTTTCTTTCAAAAAATTCCATATAAAGATTACTTAGTACAGGTGAAAGAGGATTACCCATTGCCATACCAAATTTTTGAGCATAATAATCTCCCTTAAATTGAAATACACAGTCTTTTATACACAATTTTATCAATTCAATGAAATTAGACTTTGAAACAGGTAATTGAATATCATCCAAGACATCAAATAATTATTCTAAAAGGTCATCAACTGGAACTTTAGTGAAAAGTGAGGAAACATCAAAGCTAACTAGTTTGAAATCAAAATTAATATTGATATTGTTTCGCTTGTTGACTAAATCTACGTTGTTCATGATATTAGAATTTGATACCTTACCCACTAAAGGGCTTAATAAGGAAACTAACCATTTTGATAATTTATATGTGATGGAGCATACTGAACTCACTATAGGTCTTGCTGGAAATTTTTTTTATGTGTTTTGATAAGTCCATACATATATGGCAATGAAGGGGACAAAGATGACAAATTTTTGATAAGAGAAATGTTAACTTTCAACAACAACTTCATTTCCTTATTGAAGTGAGAATTAACTGCTTCTAAGGGATTTTTACTAAGTTTAGAATATGTTGTGTTATCATTTAGAAGATCATTCATTTTAGATAAATAGTTAATTTTCTCTAAAATCACAACAGTGTTAGCCTTATCTGCTTTAGTAATATGTATATCCTTGTCTTTTATTTTTAAGGTGTTAACAGCTCTTATGAATCTTTTAGGGCAATTAGCTTCCACTGGTTTTGACAAACTGGCATACACTAAACCCTTGCAAATATTAATATCATCATTACTTAAGTTACTGTATTTTTCTAAATTACAAAAATACTTTGTGGCATCAACACAGCTGGCTTCTCTGTTAGAGCATACAAAACTCAGACCATAGCCTAGTGCACACAAGGAATCTTTATCTAGTTGTTTATTAGACAGGTTTACCACAAAAGATGGGTTAGTGTTCTTGGTCCAGTCGCTGTTTTCAATAAGATGGTCCAACTTACGATTCAGTGACACTTGTAACCTACTGCGTTCTTTCCTTAATTCATCATAGCAATAGTCCAACATCCGGTTCTTCCAGTGTGTCGGTATTGTCATTTGAAAGGCACGTTTCTTCTCTCTTGAAATGCGAAAAGCCTCCTCCATTTCAAGTTTCTTTAATTCAATATTTTTCTTTAAAATTATATTTTCAAATTGGTCAAATGGTCGACCAGACAGCTGCAACAAACGTTGAGGTAGGACAGATCTTGGCATCACTTGTTCATCAAGGCATTTCCTAAGGAATTCTAATCGTAACTTCAGTTGGTGAGCCTTGATTAGCGATTTAGAGAAAGCAGTAACGAAAGGAGAAAGTCCAGGACAGCTTGTAGAGAAGTAATAGAAGAGCCGTGTGGAATCCATGTTGGAAAGGATCACAATTTTACGCGTGATCAAGATATTCCTATGAGTCCACGGGGAAAATGAAACACGAAAAGTTCCCAAGTGTGAAGGAATGGGGCCTTTGTTGTCTTTTCCTATCGCTACCTCTCACACATGAGGGGGAGGGGGATGGTATTCAATGTGTGGCGAGGTGGCGATGGAAATGAATAAAGGCAGATAGTGTGAATTGTGTGCATGGGTATATATGTATATGTCTGTGTGTGTATATATATGTGTACATTGAGATGTATAGGTATGTATATTTGCGTGTGTGGACGTGTATGTATATACATGTGTATGGGGGTGGGCTGGGCCATTTCTTTCGTCTGTTTCCTTGCGCTACCTCACAAACACGGGAGACAGCGACAAAGATAGATAAATAAGAAAATAAATATTTATTTATTTGTTTATTTTGCTTTGTCGCTCTCTCCCGCGTTAGCGAGGTAGCGCAAGGAAACAGACAAAAGAATGGCCCAACCCGCCCACATACACATGTATATACATACACGTCCACACACGCAAATATACATACCTATACATCTCAATGTACACATATATATACACACACAGACATATACATATATAACATGTACATAATTCATACTGTCTGCCTTTATTTGTTCCTATCGCCACCCCACCACACATGGAATAACAACCCCCTCCCCCCCCCATGTGTGCGAGGTAGCGCTAGGAAAAGACACCAAAGGCCCCATTCGTTCACACTCAGTCTCTATCTGTCATGTAATAATGCACCGAAACCACAGCTCCCTTTGCACATCCAGGCCCCACACAACTTTCCATGGTTTACCCCAGACGCTTCACATGCCCAGGTTCAATCCATTGACAGCACGTCGACCCCGGTATACCACATCGTTCCCATTCACTCTATTCCTTGCACGCCTTTCACCCTCCTGCATGTTCAGGCCCAGATCATTCAAAATCTTTTTCACTCCATCTTTCCACCACCAATTTGGTCTCCCACTTCTCCTCGTTCCCTCCACCTCTGACACATATATTCTTTTTGTCAATCTTTCCTCACTCATTCTCTACATGTGTCCCAACCTCCCCTTTTAGAAAGTTGAAATACAAGGAGGGGAGGGTTTCTGGCCCCCCGCTCCCGTCCTCGTTAGTCGCCTTCTACGACACGTGAGGAATGCGTGGGAAGTATATATATATATATATATATATATATATATATTCTTTCTTTTTCTTTCAAACTATTCGCCATTTCCCGCATTAGCGAGGTAGCGTTAAGAACAGAGGACTGGGCCTTTGAGGGAATACCCTCACCTGGCACAATTCTCTGTTCCTTCTTTTGAAAAAAAAAAAAAAAAAAAAAAAAAAAACCGAGAGGGGAGGATTTCCAGCCCCCCGCTCCCTCCCCTTTTAGTCGCCTTCTACGACACGCAGGGAATACGTGGGAAGTATTCTTAATCCCCTATCCCCAGGGATAATATATATATATATATATATATATATATATATATATAACATACAAACCTCCAACAGCCAGGATCGAACGCGGGACCCCTGTGCAAGAGGCAGGCATGCTAACCGGTAGGCTATGGGCCTGGCTAATAGGAAAACTATTCGAATGCTAAGTACTCGAATACCCTTCGTCTTACAATGGTGAGCAACGGGGTCTATACCGGTAAAATGCTATCAGCTGTTTAATAAATAAATATATATATATATATATATATATATATATATATATATATATATATATATATATATATATATATATATATATATATATATATATATATATATATATATATATATATTATATATATATATATATATATATATATATATATATATATATATATATATATATATATTTATATATATATATATATATATATATATATATATATATATATATATATATATATATATATATATATATATATATATATATTTATGTATTTATTTATCAAACTTTGTCGCTGGCTCCTGCGTTAGCGAGGTAGAGCAAGGAAACAGACGAAAGAATGGCCCAACCCACCCACATACACATATATATATATACATACCCGTCTACACACACACATATACATATCTATACATCTCAACGTATACATATTTATACACCCAGAGACATATATATATATATATATATATATATATATATATATATATATATATATATATATATATATATATATATATATATATATATATGTATATATATATATATATATATATATATATATATATATATATATATATATATATATATATATATATATATATATATATATATATATATATATATATACACATGCACATAATTCATAGTGTGCCCTTATTCATTCCCGTCGCCACCCCACCACACATGAATTAACAACCCCCTCCCCCAAATGAGCGCGAGGTAGCGCTGGGAAAAGACACAAAAGCCCCATTCGTTCACATTCAGTCTCTAGCTGTCATGTATAATGCACCGAAACCACAGCTTTCTTTACATATCCAGACCCCACAAAGCTTTCCATGGTTTAACCTAGACGCTTCACATACCCTGGTTCAATCCATTGACAGCACATCGACCGCGGTATACCACATCGTTCCTATTCACTCCATTCCTTGCACGCCTTTCACCCTTCTGCATGTTTAGGCACCGTTTACTCAAAATCTTTTTCAGTCCATCTTTCCACCTCCAATTTGGTCTCCCACTTCTCGTTCCCTCCACCTTTGACATATATTCTCTTTATCAATCTTTCCTCACTTATTCGCTCCATTTGACCGCCCTCTTCTGGTCTCTCACGGCACATCACTCTTACCCTTTCGTTAGTTACTCCATCAAACAACCTCACACCACATATTGTCCTCAAACATCTCATTTCCAGCACATCCACCGTCCTCCGCACAACTCTATCTATAGCCAACGCTTTGCAACCATATGACATTGTTGGAACCATTATTTCTTTAAGCATACCCATTTTTGCTTTCAAAGATAACGTTCTCGACTTTCACACATTTTTCAACGCTCCGAGAACTTTCGCCCTCCCCCCAACCATGTGACTTACTTCCGCTTCCATAGTTCCATGCGATGCCAAATCTACTCCCAGATATCTAAAACTCTTCACATCTTTCAGTTTTTCTCCATTCAAACTTACCTCCCAATTGACTTGTCCCTCAATCCAACTGTACCTACTAACCTTTCTTTTATTCGCATTTTCTCTCAGCTTTCTTCCTTCACACACTTTGCCAAACTCAGTCACCAGCTTCTGCAGTTTCTCACATGAATCAGCCACCAGCGATGTGTCATTCGCGAACAACAACAGACCCACTCTCTCCAGAACTCTTGCATTCGCCTCCCTAACAACCCCATCCATAAACAAATTAAACAACCATGGAGACATCACGTACCCCTGCCGCAAACCTACATTCCCTGAGAACCAATCACTTTCCTCTCTTCCTTCACGTACACATGCCTTACAACCTCGAGAAAAACTTTTCACTGCTTCTAACAACTTGCCTTCCACACCATATATTCTTAATACCTTCCACAGAGCATCTATATCAACTCTATCATATGCCTTCTTCAGATCCATAAATGTCACATACAAATCCATTTGCTTTTCTAAATATTTTTCACATACGTTCTCCAAAGCAAACACCTAATCCACACATCCTCTACCACTTCTGAAACCACACTGCTCTTCCCCAATCTGTTGCTCTGTACATGCATTCACACTCTCAGTCAATACCCTCCCATATAATTTCCCTGGATTACTCAACAAACATATACCTCTGTAATTTGAGCACTCACTTTCATTCCCTTTGCCTTTGTACAATGGCATATGCAAGCATTCCGCGAATCCTCAGGCAACACACCATGAGTCATACGCGTATTATATAATCTTACCAACTAGTCAACAATACATTCACCCCTTTTTGGTAAATTCCACTGCATTACCAACCAAACCCGTTGCCTTGCATGCTTTCATCTTCCGCAAAGCTTTTACTACCTCTTCCCTTTTTACCAAATCATTCTCCCTAACCCTCTCACTTTGCACACCAACCAAACTAAAACACCCTGTATCTGCCACTCTATCATCAAATACATCCAACAAATCTTCAAAATAATCACTCCATCTCCTTCTCACATCACCTTTACATGTTATCACCTCCCCATTAGCCCCCTTCACGGATGTTCCCATTTGTTTCCTTGTCTTACGCACTTTATATACCTCCTTCGAAAACATCTTTTATTCTCCCTAAAATTTAATGATTCTCTCTCACCCCAACTTTCATTTGCCCTCTTTTTCACCTCTTGCACCTTTCGCTTCACCTGCTGCCTCTTTCTTTTATACATCTCCGAGTCATTTGCATTATTTTCCGGCAAAAATCGTCCAAATGCCTCTCTCTTCTCTTTCACTAATAATCTTACTTCTCCATTCCACCACTCACTCCCCTTTCAAATCTGCCCACCTCCCACGCTTCTCATGCCACAAGCATCTTTTGCACAAGCCATCACTGCTTCCCTAAATACATCCCATTTCTCCCCCACTCCCCTTTCGTCCTTTGTTGTCACTTTTTCCATTTTGTACTCAGTCTGTCCTGGTACTTCCTCACACAAGTCTCCTTCCCAAGCTCTCTTACTCTCACCACTCTCTTCACCCCAACATTCTCTCTCCTTTTCTGAAAACCCCTACAAATCTTCACCTTCGCCTCCAAAAGATAATGATCAGACATCCCTCCAGTTGCACCTCTGAATACATTAACATCCATAAGTCTCTATTTCGCGCGACTATCAATTAAAACGTAATCCAAAAACGCTTTCTGGCCATGTCTCCTACTTACATACGTATACTTACGTATATCTCTCTTTTTAAACCAGGTATTCCCAATCACCAGTCCTTTTTCAGCACATAAATCTACAAGCTCTTCACCATTTCCATTTACAGCACTGAACACCCCATATACAACAATTATTCCCTCAATTGCCACATTACTCACCTTTGCATTCAAATCACCCATCACTATAACCCGGTCTCGTGCATCAAAACTAGTAACACACTCACTCAGCTGCTCCCAAAACACTTGCCTTTCATGATTTTTCTTCTCATTCCCAGGTGCATTTGCACCAATATATAATGTTAACTTAAACCTAGTAAACCTAAACCGGATGACATACTGTAAGAGTTCTTGCTTTCTCTGAAGTACTCAAACTATGATGACATATCCTGCGTACGTCAGATTCTTCTCTCTTTGCCAACGGCAAAATATCTATTCTTTCATTTCTTACTTCATTTCATATAGTAACACATTCTACTCATTTTGTTTATACTGAATTAGAAGTATACAGACACTTCTTTCATTATGACCCGTAGAAGACCAGATCTTTACGATCTGGTCTTTGATTAATGTACAAAGGAATACAAAGGAATTGAAACAACTACAAACCACTGGGTCATTTCTAGGTCATATGTTATAATGGAAAATATCAGAAACTCACAGATTTTTGCGGTAAAAGTCAGAAGGCATACAGATAATAAACTGGAAATTGTCATATGGAAGCTCAAATAATGAAAGTCGCGGGCTTTAAGCGAAGTATCTATCAAGTCTAATCTTAAACATATCTGCATTACTGATATCAACCAGTCTACTTAGTAAATCGTTCCACATGTTAACAATCCTCCTGAAGAAAAAGTACTTCGCCTTGTTCGAGGTAAAACGTTTGCCCACGAGTTTGTATCCATTACTACGAATGAAATCAGATGAATTAAGACTTAGGTAGCTTGATGGATCAAAATTACCAAAGCTTTTGATACTCAGAATTTTGAACGTTTGTATTAGATCGCTTGTTTATTTTCTCTTTTCTTAGCTAAATGGATTCATGACCTTTAATCTGATCTCGTAGGATTGGTGTCACAGTCCCAGAATCATCTTGATAGCTCGACGTTCTACTCTCTCCATTCGTTTTTGTCTTCTTTAGGTAGATGAACAAAACTGGGCTCACAATTTCAAGATGTGGGTGAGCCAAGGAAGTGCAAATTGTTACGATGGAAATATGAAATATGATCGGTCTTTTCACTGCTTCTGTGGACTGCTTATTTGGTTTTGTGTTGCCAGAGATTCTTGCACCCACGTCTTGTAACTCATGAACCATATCATGTTACTAACACTAAATCTTTGAATTTACACATTAGTAGTTGACTTAGTTACGAGTGAAATTACCCAATTGACAAGTAAAACCTTCCAATATGATTCTACAGCAAATTCTCTAACTTTTAACTGATAAAGCGGCTGTTTGATACCTTATCTTCCTTTAATTCCACTTTGTATGATGATTTTTCTAACGCTTCGTCCCCATTTCCTCCCACTGAACATAAGCCTTCTCAAATATTTTCCTCACGAAGGGGTTCCATGTACTCTTCCAGCTCCAGGTGGACAAAATGCATAATCAAGATGGCATACCTCCTCATGATATTAAGTACTTAAAGGGTGTGACTAAGCTAGCACCGATCCTCGCCCGCTTGTGCAGTCTTTGCCTAAAAGAGCCCAGGCTCTTCCATCCTCATGGAAACACGCCTTGAGCCAGCCCATCCCAAAGAAAAATGATCGCCCTAACCCCTGTAAATTTTTGCGTCCATTGCTCAAATTTCTGTTATCTTCAAGAAACCCGTTTCCTTCTTTTGGATCACCAGGAAGTCATTCGCAGTGCTGTCTGCTGACAACCACCTCTCCTATGTGACTCACCTCTTGTCCTCTTTCAGGAAAAAATAGCAACTTTTGCCCACCTGTCGACATCTCTAAAACATATGGCAGGGTGTAGCTCAAGTTTTTGTTTTTAATGTTTCAATTGGCTTTTCTGTTTCTCTCTTTTCCTTAATTCACTACATCCTTGACGATCGTTCCACTGCAGTAGCTATTGATCTAGCGGTTTCCCATTTCTATCCATCAACAGAGGTGTTCCTCAGAGTTCTCTCCTATCACTAAATGATTTCTATCCTATATATAACTTACTTCACTTTTGCTGATCATATCCACTTCATATGCTACTGCTTATTTTTCCTCCCCTCCTTCGTCCAATACTCGTTCTCTTTCTCGCTGTGAACATATCTCCTCTGTCACTTCGGACCTGTGCAGAATCTCAGAATGGGGACGCCGTAACCTAGTGTTAGTACGTAATTTCTCTATATATATCTCCGTCTAAGAGTCATTCGTTTCTTTGTGTTCATATTCATATCTCCACGCTTTAACCCTGTGGTAATAAGAACATGTTGAGCAATAACCATATCCTCCTCTCTATCATGGAAGCCCCATATAATCAACGTCACAAACTCTGCTTCCCAAAAGCTAAAAGTGATAATTAGGAGCCATATACTTTTTTTCTTTTGCGGGAAACTATATCATATTAATGTGTTTTTTGCTCCCTAATATGAACTACTGCTCACATATCCGGGGTGGTTTATCCTCCACCTCTTTATTAACCAGGGAGGAATGCGTTTGGTTGCTGCTTTCCACAGTTTCGGCAACCAGATGTACTACGATCCACCATCTTCAGAAAAATCAAATACAGCACAAGATAACAAAGTCAAGATAGTCATCTATAGCAGAAACAATAAACAAGCAACCTCATCATGCGCAACCAGTTTTACGAAAAACAAGACAAATTACAAGAATCCAGCGTAGTTTATGAATTCTAATGGCAACAAGGAGACTGTAAGCTCCTTACCAACATGACCTACGTGGGAAGCAGAACCCGTACACTATCCAGTTGACTCATCCTCACACTCACTGGAGATTGTATTTTGAAAGGTTCTGGATATGATAATTAGCAAGCAAATGGATGAATCTTTATAAAATGAAAATTGCTTGAAATACAGAGAGAGAGAGAGAGAGAGAGAGAGAGAGAGAGAGAGAGAGAGAGAGAGAGAGAGAGAGAGAGAGAGAGAGAGAGAGAGAGAGAGAGAGAGTCTAGGGATGGGATGTTGTTTGTAACAAATCTCAGATTTCTGCGAGAGAGTTAACTCTGTCTTGGAAAATAAGGGAAGGCTGGACGGATTGTTTGCAACTGGACTGCAAGAGAGTATTTCGCTCTGTACAGCATGACAGGCTGATTAAGAATAAGGGGGACACTCCTTCAGCGGATTAAAGATTATCTCAGAGGAACGGAACAGGGACGAATACCAGAGGAGCTTTCTCTATATGGGTCGAGGTGACCAGCGTAATGCCACAGGCTTCTGTTCTATCACCATTACTCTTCTTGATCGATTCATGCGACTTACTTGAAGGTATGGTCTCCTACTTGAATATGTTTGCAGATGATGCAAAAGTCAAGATGGAAGTGCAAAGCAATGAGTATTGCGTCAGCCTACAAGGGACCTAAACAGAATTCAATGTTGGTTTGATACATAGTTGATGAAATTCAACCCAAGCAACTGGAAAGTAATAAGGCTGAGACAAAATTCAACCCAAGCAACTGGAAAATAATAAGGCTTGGACAAAATATAAGAAGGCCTCAATATGATTATCATGTTGCAGAATATAAGCTTCAGGATTGTGTGAGAAGGACTTGGGGGTTGACATCCTCCCTAACCTGTCGCGATAGTTTCATATTTGGAGAATAGTTAAGGAGATAAACTGTCTGTTGGCAAATACCAGATGTTGTTCATATCCCCCATAAGGCGCACAGTGGAATATGCTTCTCAAGTTTGATGAACACATCTAAAGAAGCATAAGTAGCTAAAAGGGAAGACTTAGAAGAAGGCAACGAGTATGGCACTAGAATTACAAAAGCAAAGTTACACGGAAAGGCTATGGGCATCAAAGGTTCCCACTTTGGAAGACGGAGGAGCGAGGAGTGACCTGATCACGACCAATTTAGTTTTTGAACAAATCGAAGACGTTGACAGGGAACAGTTCTTCAAGATATGTAAGAATAGAGCAACCAAAGAACATAACACGAAATGAACCCAAGAATTTTCAAAAGGATATAAATGAATATCTTATGATATATGAGTGGCGGAAGAATAGGAACAAATTACCGAGAACACAGGAATTGCAGACAACTTACATAAATTTCGCAGCAGTATGATGGTAGAAAGTACTCAACTGATGGGGCCCATGGGTGTAAAACTCCCTCACTATTTAAGGGTAGAGTGTGGCAGACAACCACCGACCAGGTATGCTACCACCTGAGTATGGTGAGGGTTAGTGGCAGCTGCACAGTAGCTCAGTATTAGAGTAGCTGTCAGTTTCTCTTCCCTGGCCCGCATTGCCTTCTTTTCTCCCGATTTTGCACACATCTAGGTTGCTGGTGTTCACTTCACAAACATACAGCATTTGTCTGATATGTAACATTAGAAAAATGTTACACACAAAACTAGTCATACTTAACTCTAGCAAATATTCCTGTGGTGCATGCTACGTCCTAACGCTGCCTAATGACGAAATCTTGGCATTGGTAACTAGGAGAGAGTTCAAGAGAGAGGGTTCTACGAGTACAGAGCTCTCCGTACAGAGACAGGGCTCTACGAGTATAGAACTCTCTCCCCATGTTATACAGAAATATGGTTCTATGACATAATATAAAACTCTCTCTCCATGTTATACGAAGATAGGGCTCTCCAGCTATAGAACTCTTTCCCTATACTGTACAACTAGTTATGTATTGGTGGTATAGACACACAGACCATCCCCCCCCCACATACACACACACACACACACACACACACACACACACACACACACACACACACACACACACACATACACACACACACCTACGTACAAACTTACACCAGAAATTGCACTGAAATACTGATCAGTTTCCCTAACAAGTTTGGTCTGTAAAATACGAACACGAAAATTAATAGGAATATGTAAGACAAGTGAGTGGAGCACTATACGAATGGACAAAGGTCACCAATGGAGTGCCACAGGGTTCAGTTTTGAAATCACTGTAATCTTTTTATGTACAAATGATTTAACAATTTGAACTGATATATGATCATGTTTTCGAATGATTCCGAAGTTGCGAGAGACGAAGAGAGAGATTATCACATAAGCCTCAGAGGGAACCTGGTGAAACTCATAAGTTATTCTTATTAATGGTTGATAATTTTCATCTCGACTAATAAAAGAATAAAGAAGGGACATAGTGAGCGAAGGCCTCGGTACCATTACCATCTAAAAGGAGTTAAACTTCAGAAATCTGTGTGAATGATACTTGGAAGATGACAGTTTGGCAAACCTGTCGCCAGAGGTCCACATCCGAAGAATATATGAGGTATCAAACTGTCTGCTGGCAGATACATAAACTGCGTGTAAGTATATGGTTGAGGATATACTAGACAAGCTATTCATAGCGGAGTCACCACGCTCACAGAAGAGCAACAAAGATGGAACCTGAGTGAACGGAGATAAGGAGGAGAGAGATGCTGGAGATAAGTGATATGCTCACCACAGATTGGAGAAAGATAAGTGGGTGACCTGATCACACTATTCAGTAACTTCATTATGTCTGATTACGTCACCAGAGATCAGTCCTTCGTGAGACACACTGACAATACTTACAAACGACATAAAAAAAATTACTCAGGAAAGCCTACCCTCCAGGTACTGCAACGAAGTGCGAATCCCATTAAACGTTCGCCACTGATACCAATAAATACAAACAGGTTCTGGAATAGATGATGTTGACAACGCTTTAGACGAGCTTTGTGGTGGCACTAACAATAATGCACTTGTCATTTTTCAAGTTGGTACTGACGATGCACTGAAGAAGAGATTGATAGAGCTGATGGAGAAATATCACCGACTTATTCAGCGTTTCCGAGATAAAACTAATAACATGAAACAAAAAAAGGTTCATGAGTTCTTCCCAGGAAAGTGTTGTAGCCATTAGGAATATCAACTTCGTTTTGGTAAGAATCATTGATAAGCTCCTTAAGAAAATAACTGTGGGACTAGTCTATAGCCTCCCTCCCCTTCCCCACATAGACATCAAATGTAGATGACAATTTTTATGATCATTTAGCAGATATGTGCAGTGACAAGATTATATCATAGTAGGAGATTCTAACTTAGCGATATCTTAGTGAGGGGAATCTTTTTCCTATAGCCTCGGTCACGGACTCAGTCATGATTTGCTTGATAGTAACTTAATCCAATTAGTCAGATAACCTGCTCACGACGAGAATATCTTAGATATAGTTCTCACAGCAAAGTTGGGGAACAGTTTGGTACAAGTGAACACTTATTTATAGCTTTTGAGGTCACTTTCAGCACTAAATGTAATGTTGGTCAACATGACTGTCACGAAAAATTTCCAATCTTAAACTTGTGATTTCTTTTTTGATTTCGTATTGCTCTTGACAGGCAAACATTGGATGACATAGTTCATGAAAACGACTTGAATTTAGCTTGGAATAGTTTCAGTAAAATCTGCAATGCGGTAGAGGGAACATTGTGCCCATGCGTTAAAGACGATGAAATAGAAGAGTTCCTTTTGGATAAGAAAGTAGCTCATAAGAAACGCAAAGAGACCAACAACCAACATGATGCCATGAGTTATGTAAATCTGCTTAGAGAAGCTAAAATAGCAAAAAGATTCCGTAGAGGTTTTACAGGTGTGTTAGAAGTAAGAGTCAATACCCAGTCAATTGGTTCATTGATTATAGAAAACGGTAACTTGGCTCAAGACAACTGAATCATGGCATAGATCTTAAATGTCTTTTTTACATCTGAATTAACGATTGAAGAGACAACTTATGTCCGGTATCCCGTTTCACTGATAACAGAGAAAAACTTCCTGCAAAAAAACTGATACAAAAGCCGATGACATAATATCGGCAATAAACGGAATGAAAATACATAAAGCGGCAGACTGACTGATTCTATACGAGGACAATGGAAAAGGAAAAAGTTACACATGAAAGGATGTTTGCCAAAAAAAAAGATCGATTTTCAAAAATGGTGAAAAGTCACTGTCCGGAAACTTTCGTCCAGTTAGCTTGACGTCTGTAGTTAGAAAACTTATGGATATTATCATCCGTGACAGAATTGTACACCATTTAAAGACCACCACTTAACAAACGTTCCTGAGCATGATTTTCAATGAAAGTGTTCATGTCTGACAAATTTGGTTGATGTATTTTATGATGTAATCAACATGTATAATGAAAGTAAAGCAGTTGATGTTATCTATCTAGATTTTCGAAATCTTTCGATAAGGTTCTGCATCACAGGTTTCTAACAAAGAATTGTGATTAATAGTTAAGCCTCAGACGTAACAATTGGTGTACCACAAGGTTTAGTCTATGGACTGGTTTTTCTTTTCATATATATTAATGGTATAGATACGTGCTGCTTTGTAATATATCTAGATTCGCTGATGATACACAGCTTGGAAATAAATCTATAAATCAACCGATGAACTTGGACAGTTAAATCTTCAAACTGACAAACTGATAAACTGAGATCATAAGTGGCAAATTAATTTTGCCATCGATTAATGCAAAGTTTTGCATATCGGCAGTAAAAACGAAAACGCAGGCTGTGGTATGAGTTCTGTTGAACCGTAAAATGTAAACTAGGAAAAAAAAAATTGGGACGATTAATCTCTGGTGGCCTGAAACCAAGGAGTGCAAAAAAACAATGAAGAAAGCAACAATATTATTTGATTCATAGGTAAAGCCTGCGAATTTAATTCTAAAGAAAACATGAGTACTCTTTACAATTCATTAGTTCGTATTTTGGTCGCCTTACTTGAAATAATGACAGAATGGGAGGAGTGCAGCGTCGAGCTACCAAGATGGTTTCCGTGCTGAGAAGCAAATCCTTTAAGTGCCAGCTAAACGTCTTGACTCTATTCTGCTTAGAATGAGAAGGTTAAGAGGTGATCTAATACAAGTATTCAGGATTATCCAAAGTTCTGATAATCTTGATCTAATAAGATACTTAAGACTTGATTTGTCTGACTTTACTCCTATTATCAGATCCATACTCGTGGGCAAATGTTTTACCTCGACTGAGGCAAATTGCCTCTTCGTAAGCAGCAGGATTTTTGACGTAGAATAATTTGCTAGTTAGAGTGGTTGAAAGCAGTACTATAGATGCGTTTAGAAACAGATTTGGTGCATCAACGATTTCCTTTCCTCCACAAAGGATCAGATGCACTCATACGCTGAAGACTCAACACTGCATTCATCCACATCCTTCTTCTCCTCTCACTTGGTCTGCATCTCGTCTTGACACAGCCTCCTCTATAAACTCAGACTTGTACAGGATATATCAGTGGGGTATACCTAGATTCCAACCGTCTGTGCATTGAACATTCCTTGCAGCTTTCCTCTCTCCTTCGACGGTCCAGTAATTACTCCACTTGGCTCATTGAACATATTTGGAATTACTCTAACATTTACTCTTTCTTGGAAATCCCAAATTACGGAAATAGCTAATTCTGCTCTATGATACTGAGAGTCCTCTTCAGATGTCGAAATTTCTTTTCTTTTGAACAGTTGCTCCGTTTATACAAAAGAGTGATCCATCCGTGTATGGAGTACAGTTCTCATATCTAGGGTGGCTCTAGCTCTGCATCCTTGAGTCGAAATTTGTCCGACTTTTACACTCCCCCAGGCTAATTTCAAAACTTTCCCCGCTTGCCTTGCGCCTCAATGTTGGTTCACTTTTTCTTTTCTATGGTTTTCGCTTTCTAGAGCTGGATGCTTGTGAGGCCTCACCACTAGATATCCAATGCAATAATCGGCAAGCTGTTGCATCAAATGATTACTGTGCGTCCCCAGGCTACTGAAGTGGGCTCTTTTGCAAACTGTTTCTTTTCCTATACATCGAAGACTTAAAACTCTCTACTCTCCTACGTCTTTCTCAATACCTATGACATGGCACATTCTAAGTTACGTTTTCACTTCCTCCTAAATTCGTGAACACTTTCACTCTTCTCTTATTTTTCTTTTCATTAACCTCTCTATTTCTCAATTAAGGCACAGCCCTGATTTGGACTTTTTTGTCCGTGACTGGAGCCTCCAACAGGAAAAAAAGCCTTTTCAAGTATATTACTTACATTTTTGCAACTCCGTTGTCTAAACGATAGTTTGCAGGTTATTCTCTTTGAGTTATCTGTATGTCCTCTCACTTTTACCACATTTATCTGTGAGTTTCTGATATCTCCCACTATCAACAGCCTTGAAAAGACCCAGTGGTCTGTTGCTGTTTGAATTCCTTTGTATTCCTTGCATAAAGAACTCATAAAGAAGGCAACAAAAGTGGTATCAGAATTAAGAAAGCGAAGTTACAAGGGCAACCTGGATACTAAATACGTATTTACCAGACTTGGAAAAGAGAAGACTGAGGGGAGACCCGATCATGTTCTTTAAGTTTTTAAAAAAAGACCGGCAAAGTGGACAGTGGACAGTTCTTTAAGGGATGTAGAGATAGAGCAACCAAAGGATATAAATTGAAAATGCATCAGAAAATTGTAAGTAAAAATGTAGACAAATACTCTTCTAGCATGAGAGCGGTGGATGAATGGAACATGTTGACTGAGGACGTGGCTAATGCATAGAGCTTGCATAAATTCAAGAGGTTGTATATTTGTAGAGTGTTCAAGTGATGGGGACCTAAGAGAGTGAAACTCCTTCTCCGTACACCGCAAATATCTGGTTATAAATATGGAATTACACTTCGTTCAACCCTCAGACGTGTGTCAGTGGCGCTCTCAAACCGCCAGAGGTCAGCTTTTAAACTATAGTATGCTGATAGATAGAGCACAGCATAAATCATGTTGATGATTCAGACGGTTTCTTGCGTTAATTCTGATCGTCATAAGAGCTAAGAATTCTTGTTTTCAGCCTCACGAGTCAGAATAGGATTATCCTTGATTTGAGCCAGAATTCAGAGTACCAGAGACTTTCAAAACCTTGTTTTTGCACCCGATTTTCCTTGAGATCTATGAGTTCTTGCAAACCAGGGACATCTCCAACTTCACTGACGCTCACACCGAACACACCTCTAACCCAGGTATGTTGACATAGGTCGACATATTATGGCAGATATGAGTCCCTTTCCTCCTGAAGCCTCTTCAAATGATCTCAAAAACCATCTTAACGTCAGCAAGAGCTATATCTGACGAATCTTCCAGCACTGCTCCACTCAGTTCTAGAAAAGCAGCATTTTTCCCCTGGCTAATCTTTCTCTTCAAAGTAAAAGTTTCTTCTTGAATGAGGCAATTTTTTCAGTAAAGACCATCATAATTAGATTTCCGCGTTGCATGTCTGAGTTCAAATCATTCAGATACCTGAAGATGTCGCCTAGATAAGCTAGCTTTTTCATCCAAGCAGGATCTTTGAAGCAGTTGGCCAGTTTCTGCTTCTTCTCCCGGAGGAAAACTTCTATTTCAATTTTCAGGTCAATAATCTTTCCATAATCTTCCTCGAAGCAGCCAGAAGACATCACAGAAGAAAAATAAGTCTAAGTGATCTAATTCCAATTCTTCACACATTTTGTGGAAAATGCGTGATTTCAATGTTATGGCCTTGATAAAACTCGCAACTTCAATTACATAATTCAAGGCCATATGGAATTCCGGCTGGAGACAGTGCAAGGCTGTTTCCCCCGATGTAAAAAAACAGTGAATTATTATGACATCAGTCAAGGTTTTCTCCTTTAAATTGAGTGACTTCCTATCATAGATGACACTCCATCAGTAGACACAACCAAACAATTCAACCAGTCAATGTTGTATTCCGTGAAAGAATTGTCCACCATCTCAAAGATGTCTACTCCGATGAAGGTTTTTCACAAGGCACTACTGAACAGAAATTGATCCAGGATTCTCTCAACTCCTCCATACTTCACAAAATCCATATATATATATATATATATATATATATATATATATATATATATATATATATATATATATATATATATATATATATATATTCAGTGAAGGGCGCAAATGGGGAGGTGATAACAAGTAGTGGTGGTATGAGAAAGAGATGGAGTGAGTATTTTGAAGGTTTGTTGAATGTGTTTGATGATAGAGTGGCAGATATGGGGTGTTTTGGTCGAGGTGGTGTGCAAAGTGAGAGGGTTAGGGAAAATGATTTGGTAAACAGAGAAGAGGTAGTAAAAGCTTTGCGGAAGATGAAATCCGGCGAGGCAGAAGGTTTGGATGGTACTGCAGTGGAATTTATTAAAAAAGGGGATGACTGTATTATTGACTGGTTGGTAAGGCTATTTAATGTATGTATGACTCATGGTGAGGTGCCTGAGGATTGGCGGAATGCGTGCATAGTGCCATTGTACAAAGGCAAAGGGGATAAGAGTGAGTGCTCAAATTTCAGAGGTATAAGTTTGTTGAGTATTCCTGGTAAATTATATGGGAGGGTAATGATTGAGATGGTGAAGGCATATACAGAGCATCAGATTGGGGAAGAGCAGTGTGGTTTCAGAAGTGGTAGAGGATGTGTGGATCAGGTGTTTGCTTTGAAGAATGTATGTGAGAAATACTTAGAAAAGCAAATGGATTTGTACGTAGCATTTATGGATCTGGAGAAGGCATATGATAGAGTTGATAGAGATGCTCTGTGGAAGGTATTAAGAATATATGGTGTGGGAGGCAAGCTGTTAGAAGCAGTGAAAAGTTTTTATCGAGGATGTAAGGCATGTGTACGTGTAGGAAGAGAGGAAAGTGATTGGTTCTCAGTGAATGTAGGTTTGCAGCAGGGGTGTGTGATGTCTCCATGGTTGTTTAATTTGTTTATGGATGGGGTTGTTAGGGAGGTAAATGCAAGAGTTTTGGAAAGAGGGGCAAGTATGAAGTCTATTGGGGATGAGAGAGCTTGGGAAGTGAGTCAGTTGTTGTTCGCAGATGATACAGCGCTGGTGGCTGATTCATGTGAGAAACTGCAGAAGCTGGTGACTGAGTTTGGTAAAGTGTGTGAAAGAAGAAAGTTAAGAGTAAATGTGAATAAGAGCAAGGTTATTAGGTACAGTAGGGTTGAGGGTTAAGTCAATTGGGAGGTAAGTTTGAATGGAGAAAAACTGGAGGAAGTAAGGTGTTTTAGATATCTGGGAGTGGATCTGGCAGCGGATGAAACCATGGAAGCGGAAGTGGATCATAGTTTGGGGGAAGGGGCGAAAATCCTGGGAGCCTTGAAGAATGTGTGGAAGTCGAGAACATTATCTCGGAAAGCAAAAATGGGTATGTTTGAAGGAATAATGGTTCCAACAATTCTGTATGGTTGCGAGGCGTGGGCTATGGATAAAGTTGTGCGCAGGAGGGTGGATGTGCTGGAAATGAGATGTTTGAGGACAATGTGTGGTGTGTGGTGGTTTGATCGAGTAAGTAACGTAAGGGTAAGAGAGATGTGTGGAAATAAAAAGAGCGTGGTTGAGAGAGCAGAAGAGGGTGTTTTGAAATGGTTTGAGCACATGGAGAGAATGATTAAGGAAAGATTGACCAAGAGGATATATGTGTCGGAGGTGGAGGGAACGAGGAGAAGTGGGAGACCAAATTGGAGGTGGAATGATGGAGTGAAAAAGATTTTGTGTGATCGGGGCCTGAACATGCAGGAGGGTGAAAGGAGTGCAAGGAATAGAGTGAATTGGATCGATGTGGTATATCGGGGTTGACGTGCTGTCAGTGGATTGAATCAGGGCATGTGAAGCGTCTGGTCATTGGGAATACCTGGTTTAAAAAGCGAGATATACATAAGTATACGTATGTAAGTAGGAGAGATGGCTAGAGAGCGTTATTGGATTACGTGTTAATTGATAGACGGACGAAAGAGAGACTTTTGGATGTTAATGTGCTGAGAGGTGCAACTGGAGGGATGTCTCATCATTATCTTGTGGAGGCGAAGGTGAAGATTTGTGGGGGTTGTCAGAAAAGAAGAGAGAATGTTGGGGTGAAGAGAGTGGTGAGAGTAAGTGAGCTTGGGAAGGAGACTTGTGTGAGGAAGTACCAGGAGAGACTGAGTACAGAATGGAAAAAGGTGAGAACAAAGGAGGTAAGGGCAGTGGGGGAGGAATGGGATGTATTTAGGGAAGCAGTGATGGCTTGCGCAAAAGATGCTTGTGGCATGAGAAGCGTGGGAGGTGGGTTGATTAGAAAAGGTAGTGAGTGGTTCGATGAAGAAGTAAGATTATTAGTGAAAGAGAAGAGGGAGGCATTTGAACGAATTTTGCAGGGGAAAATGCAAATGAGTGGGAAAGGTATAAAAGAAAGAGGCAGGAGGTCAAGAGAAAGGTGCAAGAGGTGAAAAAGAGGGCAAATGAGAGTTGGGGTGAGAGAGTATCAGTAAATTTCAGGGAGAATAAAAAGATGTTTTGGAAGGAGGTAAATAAAATGCGTAAGACAAGGGAGCAAATGGGAACTTCAGTGAAGGGGGCTCATGGGGAGCTGATAACAAGTAGTGGTGATGCGAGAAGGAGATGGAGTGAGTATTTTGAAGGTTTATTGAAGGTGTTTCATGATATAGTGGGAGATATAGGGTGTTTTGGTCGAGGTGGTGTGCAAAGTGAGAGGGTTAGGGAAAATGATTTGGTAAATAGAGAAGAGGTAGTAAAAGCTTTACGGAAGTAAAATTTAATGATACTCTCTCACCCCAACTCTCATTTGCCCTCTTTTTCACCTCTTGCACCTTTCTATTGACTTCCTGCCTCTTTTCTTTATACATCTTCCACTCATTTGCATTATTTCCCTGCAAAAATCGTCCAAATGCCTCACTCTTCTCTTTCACTGATAATCTTACTTCTTCGTTCAACCTCTCACTACCCTTTCTAATCTGCCCACCTCCCAAGTTTCTCATGCTACAAACATCTTTTGCGCAGCCCTATCCCTGGGGATAGGGAAGAAAAAATACTTCCTGCACATTCCTCACGTGTCGTAGGTGACTAAAGGGGACGGGAGAGTAGGGCTAGAAACCTTCCCCTCCTTGTATTTTAACTTTCTAAAATGGGAAACATAAGAAGGAATCACGCGAGGATTGCTCATCCTCCTCGAAGGCTCAGATTGCGGTGTCTAAATGTGTGTGAATTTAACCAAGATGAGAAAAAAAAAGGGATAGGTAGTATGTTTGAGGAAAGGAACCGGGATATTTTGGCTCTGATTGAAACGAAGCTCAAGGACAAAGGGAAAGAGTGGTTTTGGAATGTCCTGGGAGTAAAGTCAGGGGTTAGTGAGAGGACAAGAGCAAAAGAAGTACTCCTTGAATAGGAGTGGTGGGAGTATGTGATAGAGTGTAAGAAAGTAAACTCCAGCTCCATATGGGTAAAATTGAAAAAAGACTT
>NC_092243.1:26082680-26134075 GCF_036320965.1 Panulirus ornatus | reverse complement strand
AAGAAAGGGGCAGAGGGGTCAAGAGAAAGGTGCAAGAGGTGAAAAGAGGGCAATTGAGCCCGTTGGGGTTAGAGAATATTATCAAATTTAAGGGAGAATAGAAATATATTTGGAAGGAGGTAAGTTGAGTGAGACTAGGGAATTTTTGGGAACTTCAGTGAATGGGGCTAATAGGGAGGTAACAACAGGCAGTGGTGATGTGAGGAGATAGAGTGAGAATTTTGAAGGTTTGTTGAATGTGTTTGATGATAGAGTGGCATTTGCTTTTCTAAGTATTTCTCACATACACTCTTCAAAGCAAACACCTGATCCACACAACCTCTACCACTTCTGAAACCACACTGCTCTTCCCCAATCTGATGCTCTGTACATGCCTTCACCCTCTCAGTCAATACCACTGCTTCTAACAACTTGCCTCCCACTCCATATATTCTTAATACCTTCCACAGAGCATCTCTATCAACTCTGTCATATGCCTTCTCCAGATCCATAAATGCTAAATACAAATCCATTTGCTTTTCTAAGTATTTCTAACATACACTCTTCAAAGCAAACACCTGATCCACACATCCTCTACCACTTCTACCACTTCACAAAATGTGTGAAGAAATGGAATTAGATCACTTGGACTTATTTTTCTTCTGTGATGTCTTCTGGCTGCTTCGAGGAAGATTATGGAAAGATTATTGACCTGAAAACTGAAATAGAAGTTTTCCTCCGAGAGAAGAAGCAGAAACTGGCCAACTGCTTCAAAGATCCTGCTTGGATGAAAAAGCTAGCTTATCTAGGCGACATCTTCACGTATCTGAATGATTTGAACTCAGACATGCAACGCGGAAATCTAATTATGATGGTCTTTACTGAAAACATTGCCTCATTCAAGAAGAAACTTTTACTTTGAAGAGAAAGATTAGCCAGGGGAAAAATGCTGCTTTTCCAGAACTGAGTGGAGCAGTGCTGGAAGATTCGTCAGATATAGCTCTTGCTGACGTTAAGATGGTTTTTGAAGATCATTTGAAGAAGCTTCAGGAGGAAAGGGACTCATATCTGCCATAATATGTCGACCTATGTCAACATACCTGGGTTAGAGGTGTGTTCGGTGTGAGCGTCAGTGAAGTTGGAGATGTCCCTGGTTTGCAAGAACTCATAGATCTCAAGGATAATCGGGTGCAAAAACAAGGTTTTGAAAGTCTCTGGTACTCTGAATTCTGGCTCAAATCAAGGATAATCCTATTCTGACTCGTGAGGCTGAAAACAAGAATTCTTAGCTCTTATGACGATCAGAATTAACGCAAGAAACCGTCTGAATCATCAACATGATTTATGCTGTGCTCTATCTATCAGCATACTATAGTTTAAAAGCTGACCTCTGGCGGTTTGAGAGCGCCACTGACACACGTCTGAGGGTTGAACGAAGTGTAATTCCATATTTATAACCAGATATTTGCGGTGTACGGAGAAGGAGTTTCACTCTCTTAGGTCCCCATCACTTGAACACTCTATAAATATACAACCTCTTGAATTTATGCAAGCTGTCTGCATTAGCCACGTCCTCAGTCAACATGTTCCATTCATCCACCGCTCTCATGCTAGAAGAGTATTTGTCTACATTTTTACTTACAATTTTCTGATGAATTTTCAATTTATATCCTTTGGTTGCTCTATCTCTACATCTCTTAAAGAACTGTCCACTGTCCACTTTGCCGGTCTTTTTTTAAAAACTTAAAGAACATGATCGGGTCTCCCCTCAGTCTTCTGTTTTCCAAGTCTGGTAAATACGTATATAGTATCCAGGTTGCCCGTGTAACTTCGCTTTCTTAATTCTGATACCACTTTTGTTGCCTTCTTTATGAGTTCTTTATGCAAGGAATACAAAGGAATCCAAACAGCAACAGACCACTGGGTCTTTTCAAGGCTGTTGATAGTGGGAGATATCAGAAACTCACAGATAAATGTGGTAAAAGTTAGAGGACTTACAGATAACTCAAAGAGAATAACCTGCAAACTATCGTTTAGACAAAAGAGTTGCAAATAATTTAAGTCATATACTTGGAAAGGCTTTTTTTCCTTTTGGAGGCTCCAGTCACGGACAAAAAAGTCCAAATCAGGGCTGTGCCTTAATTGAGAAATAGAGAGGTTAATGAAAAGAAAAAGAAGAGAAGAGTGAAAGTGTTCGCGAATTTAGGAGGAAGTGAAAACGTAACTTGAAATGTGCCATGTCATAGGTATTGAGAAAGACGTAGGAGAGTAGAGAGTTTTAAGTCTTCGATGTATAGGGAAAGAAACAGTTTGCAAAAGAGCCCACTTTCAGTAGCCAGGGAACGCACACACTTCATTTACCTCCTTCCAGAACATCTTTTTATTCTCCCTAAAATTTAATGATACTCTCTCACCGCAACTCTCATTTACCCTCTTTTTCACCTCTTGCACCTTTCTCTTGACCTCCTGTCTCTTTCTTTTATACATCTCCCACTCAATTACATTTTTTCCCTGCAAAAATCGTCCAAATGCCTCTCTCTTCTCTTTCACTAATAATTTTACATCTTCATCCCACCACTCACTACACTTTCTAATCAACCCACCTCCCACCCTTCTCATGCCACAAGCATCTTTTGAGCAATCCATCATTGATTCCATAAATACATCCCATTCCTCCCCCACCCCCCTTACTTCCATTGCTCTCACCTTTTTCCATTCTGTACTCAGTCTCTCCTGGTACTTCCTCACACAAGTCTCCTTCCCAAGCTCACTTACTCTCACCACCCTCTTCACCCCAACATTCACTCTTCTTTTCTGAAAACCCATAGAAATCTTCACCTTAGCCTCCACAAGATAATGATTAGACATCCCTCCAGTTGCACCTCTCAGCACATTTACATCCAAAAGTCTCTCTTTCGCGCGCCTGTCAATTAACACGTAATCCAATAACGCTCTCTGACCATCTCTCCTACTTACATACGCATACTTATATATATCTCGCTTTTTAAACCAGGTATTCCCAATCACCAGTCCTTTTTCAGCACATAAATCTACAAGCTCTTCACCATTTCCATTTACAACATTGAACACCCCATGTATACCAATTATTCCCTCAACTGCCACATTGCTCACCTTTGCACTCAAACCAACCATCACTATAACCCGGTCTTGTGCATCAAATCCACTAACACACTCATTCAGCTGCTCCCAAAACACTTGTCTCTCATGATCTTTCTTCTTATGCCCAGGTGCATATGCACCAATAATCACCCATCTCTCTCCATCAACTTTCAGTTTTACCCATATTAATCGAGAACTTACTTTCTTACATTCTATCACATACTCCCACAACTCCTGTTTCAGGAGTACTGCTACTCCTTCCCTTGCTCTTGTCCTCTCACTAACCACTGACTTTACTCCCAAGACATTCCCAAACCACTCTTCCCCTTTACCCATGAGTTTCGTTTCACTCAGAGCCAAAACATCCAGGTTCCTTTCCTCAAACATACTACCTATCTCTCCTTTTTTCACATCTTGGTTACATCCACACACATTTAGACACCACAACCTGAGTCTACAAGGAGTATGAGCAATCCCCGCGTGACTCCCTCTGTTTCCCATATTTTTATCCCTGGGGATACGGGTGAAAGAATACTTCCCACGAAATCCTCACGTGTCGTAGAAGGCGACTAGAGGGGACGGGAGCGGGGGGCCAGATATCCTCCCCTCCTTGTATTTTTAACTTTCTAAAAATGGGATATATATATATATATATATATATATATATATATATATATATATATATATATATATATATATATATATATATATATATATATATATATATATATATATATATATATATATATATATATATATATATATATATATATATATATATATATATATATATATATATATATATATATATATATATATATATATATATATATATATATATATATATATATATATATATATATATATATATATATATATATATATATATATATATATATATATATATATATATATATATATATATATATATGTGTCCCACACTACCTCGACCAAAACACCCTATGTATGCCACTGTATTATCAAACACCTTCAACAAACCTTCAATATACTCACTCCATCTCCTCACATCACCACTATTTGTTATCACTTCCACATTTGCCGCCTTCACTGATGTTCCTATTTGTTCCCTTGTCTTACGCACTTTATTTACCTCCTTCCAAAACATATTTTATTCTCCTTATAATTTAATGATACACTCTCACCCTAACTCTCATTTGCCCTCTTTTCACCTCTTGCACCTTTCTCTTGACCTCCTGCCACTTTCTTGTATATATCTCCAAGTCATTTGCATTATTTCCCTGCAAAAGTCGTCAAAATGCGTCTCTCTTCTCGTTCACTAATAATCTATATCTTCATCCCAACATTCACTAGGCTTTCTAATCTGCCCATGTCCCACGCTTCTCATGCCACAAGCCTCTTTTGCACAAGCTATCACTGCTTCCCTAAATACTTCCCATTCCTCCCCCACTCCCCTTACTTCCTCTGTTTTCACCTTTATCCATTCTGTACTCAGTCTCTCCTGGTACTTCCTCACACATGTCTCCTTCCCAAGCTCACTTGCTCTCACCACTTTCTTCACTCCAACATTCTCTCCTCTTTTCTGATATCCTACACAAATCTTCACCTTCGCCTCCACAAGATAATGATGAGACATCCCTCCAGTTTCACCTCTCAGCACGTGAACATCCAAAAGTCTCTCTTTCGCGAGCCTATTAATTAACACGTAATCCAATACCGCTCTCTGACCATCTCTCCTACTTACATACGTATACTTATGTATATCTCGCTTTTTAAACCAGGTATTCCCAATCACCAGTCCTTTTTCAGCACATAAATCTACAAGCTCTTCACCATTTCCATTTACAACACTGAACACCCTATGTATACCAATTATTCCCTCAACTGCCACATTACTCACCTTTGCATTCAAATCAACCATCACTATAACCCGGTCTTGTGCATCAAAAACACTAACACACTCATTCAGCTGCTCCGAAAACACTTGTCTCTCATGATCTTTCTTCTTATGTCCAGGTGCATATGCACCATTAATCACCCATCTCTCTCCATCAACTTTTAGTTTTACCCATATTAATCGAGAACTTACTTTCTTACATTCTATCACATACTCCCACAACTCCTGTTTCAGGAGTACTGCTACTCCTTCCCTTGCTCTTATCCTCTCACTAACCACTGACTTTACTCCCAAGACATTCCCAAACCACTCTTCCCCTTTACCCTTGAGTTTCGTTTCACTCAGAGCCAAAACATCCAGGTTCCATTCCTCAAACATACTACCTATCTCTCCTTTTTTCACATCTTGGTTACATCCAGACACATTTAGACACCACAACCTGAGTCTACAAGGAGTATGAGCACTCCCCGCGTGACTCCTTCTGTTTCCCATTTTTTTATCCCTAGGGATAGGGGTGAAAGAATACTTCCCACGAATTCCTCACGTGTCGTAGAAGGCGACTAGAGGGGACGGGAGCGGGGGCCAGAAATTCTCCCCTCCTTGTATTTTTAACTTTCTAAAAAATGGGATATATATATATATATATATATATATATATATATATATATATATATATATATATATATATATATATATATATATATATATATATATATATATATATATATATATATATATATATATATATATATATATATATATATATATATATATATATATATATATACATATATATATATATATATATATATCCCACACTACCTCGACCAAAACACCCTATGTATGACACTCTATTATCAAACACCTTCAACAAACCTTCAAAATACTCACTCCATCTCCTTCTCACATCACCACTACTTGTTATCACCTCCACATTTGCCGCCTTCACTGATGTTCCTATTTGTTCCCTTGTCTTACGCACTTTATTTACCTCCTTCGAAAACATATTTTATTCTCCTTATAATTTAATGATACTCTCTCACCCTAACTCTCATTTGCCCTCTTTTCACCTCTTGCACCTTTCTCTTGACCTCCTGCCACTTTCTTGTATATATCTCCAAGTCATTTGCATTATTTCCCTGAAAAGTCGTCAAAATGCGTCGCTCTTCTCGTTCACTAATAATCTATATCTTCATCCCAACACTCACTAGGCTTTCTAATCTGCCCATGTCCCACGCTTTTCATGCCACAAGCCTCTCTTGCACAAGCTATCACTGCTTCCCTAAATACTTCCCATTCCTCCCCCACTCCCCTTACTTCCTCTGTTTTCACCTTTTTCCATTCTGTACTCAGTCTCTCCTGGTACTTCCTCACACATGTCTCCTTCCCAAGCTCACTTGCTCTCACCACTCTCTTCACTCCAACATTCTCTCCTCTTTTCTGATATCCTACACAAATCTTCACCTTCGCCTCCACAAGATAATGATGAGACATCCCTCCAGTTTCACCTCTCAGCACGTGAACATCCAAAAGTCTCTCTTTCGCGAGCCTATCAATTAACACGTAATCCAATACCGCTGTTTGGCTATCTCTCCTACTTGCATACTTATACTTATGTATATCTCTCTTTTTAAACCATGTATTCCCAATCACCAGTCCTTTTTCAGCACATACATCTACAAGCTCTACACCATTTCTATTTACAACACTAAATACCCCATGTACACCAATTATTCCCTCAACTGCCACATTACTCACCTTTGCATTGAAGTCACCCATCACTATAAACCGGTCTCGTGCATCAAAACTACTAACACACTCACTCATCTGCTTCCAAACCCCTTGCTCCTCATGATCTTTCTTCTCATGCCCAGGTGCATATGCACCAGTAATCACCCATCTCTCTCCATCCACATTCAGTTTTACCCATATCAATATATATAAATATATATATATATATATATATATATATATATATATATATAATATATATATATATATATATATATATATATATATATATATATATATATATATATGTATATATATATATATATATATATATATATATATATATATATATATTTATATATATATATATATTCCATGTGTGGCGAGGTGGCGATGAGAATGAATAAAGGCAGACAGTGTGAATTGTGTGCATGGGTATATATGTATGTGTTTGTGTGTATATATATGTGTACATTGAGATGTATAGGTATGTATATTTGTATGTGTGGACGTGTATGTATATACATGTGTATGGGGATGGGTTGCGCTACCTCACAAACGCGGGAGACAGCGACAAAGCAATATATATATATATATATATATATATATATATATATATATATATATATATATATATATATATATATATATATATATATATATATATATATATATATATATATATATATATATATTATACTTGGGGATAGGGGAGAAAGAATACTTCCCACGCATTCCTCACATGTCGTAGAAGGCGACGAAAGGGGACGGGAGCGGGGAGCCAGAAACCCTCCCCTCCTTGTATTTCAACTTTCTAAAAGGGGAAACAGAATTAGGAGTCACGCGAAGAGTGCTCCTCCTCCTCGAAGGCTGAGATTGGGGTGTCTAAATGTGTGTGGATGTAATCCAGATGAGAAAAAAGGAGAGAGGGGTAGTATGTTTGAGGAAAGGAACCTGGATGTTTTGGCTCTGAGTGAAACGAAGCTCAAGGGTAAAGGGGAAGAGTGGTTTGGGAATGTCTTGCGAGTAAAGTCAGGGGTTAGTGAGAGAACAAGAGCAAGGGAAGGAGTAGCACACCTCCTGAATCAGGAGTTGTGGGAGTATGTGATAGAGTGTAGGAAAGTAAATACTAGATTGATATGGGTAAAACTGAAAGTTGATGGAGAGAGATGGGTGATTATTGGTGCATATGCACCTGGGCATGAGAAGAAAGATCATGAGAGGCAAGTGTTTTCGGAGCAGCTGAATGAGTGTGTTAGTGGTTTTGATGCACAAGACCGGGTTATAGTGATGGGTGATTTGAATGCAAAGGTGAGTAATGTAGCACTTGACAGGATAATTGGTATATGTGGAGTGTTCAGTGTTGTAAATGGAAACGGTGAAGAGCTTGTAGATTTATGTGCTGAAAAAGGACTGGTGATTGGGAATGCCTGGTTTAAAAAGCGAGATATACATAAGTATACGTATGTAAGTAGGAGAGATGGCCAGAGAGCGTTATTGGATTAAGTGTTAATTGATAGACGCACGAAAGAGAGACTTTTGGATGTTAATGTGCTGAGAGGTGCAACTGGAGGGATGTCTGATCATTATCTTTTTGAGGCGAAGGTGAAGATTTGTGGGGGTTTTCAGAAAAGAAGAGAGAATGTTGGGGTGAAGAGAGTGGTAAGAGTAATTGAGCTTTGGTAGGAGACTTGTGTGAGGATGTGCTAGGAGAGACTAACTACAGAATGAAAAAAGGTGAGATCAAAGGACGTAAGGGGAGTGGGGGACGAATGGGATGTATTTAGGGAAGCAGCGTTGGCTTGCGCAAAAGATGCTTTTGGCATGAGAAGCGTAGGAGGTGGGTTGATTAGAAAAGGTAGTGAGTGGTGGGATGAAGAAGTAAGATTATTAGTGAAAGAGAAGAGAGAGGCATTTGGACGATTTTTGCAGGGAAAAAATGCAAATGAGTGGGAGAGGTATAAAAGAAAGAGGCAGGGGTCAAGAGAAAGGTGCAAGAGGTGAAAAAGAGGGCAAATGAGAGTTGGGGTGAGAGAGTATCATTAAATTTTAGGGAGAATAAAAAGATGTTTCGGAAGGAGGTAAATAAAGTGCGTAAGACAAGGGAGCAAATGGGAACTTCAGTGAAGGGGGCTAATGGGGAGATGATAACAAGTAGTGGTGATGTGAGAAGGAGATGGAGTGAGTATTTTGAAGGTTTGTTGAATGTGTTTGATGATAGAGTGACAGATATAGGGTGTTTTGGTCGAGGTGGTGTGCAAAGTGAGAGGGTTAGGGAAAATGATTTGGTAAATAGAGAAGAGGTAGTAAAAGTTTTACGGAAGATGATAGCCGGCCAGGCAGCAGGTTTGCATGGTATTGCAGTGGAATTTATTAAAAAAGGGGGTGACTGTATTTTGACTGGTTGGTAAGGTTATTAATGTATGTATGATTCATGGTGAGGTACCTGAGGATTGGCGGAATGCTTGCATAGTGCCATTGTACAAAGGGAAAGGGGATAAGAGTGAGTGCTCAAATTACAGAGGTATAAGTTTTTTGAGTATTCCTGGTAAATTATATGGGAGGGTATTGATTGAGAGAGTGAGAACATGTACAGAGCATCAGACTGGGGAAGAGCAGTGTGGTTTCAGAAGTGGTAGAGGATGTGTGGATCAGGTGTTTGCTTTGAAGAATGTATGTGAGAAATACTTAGAAAAACAAATGGATTTGTATGTAGCATTTATGGATCTGGAGAAGGCATATGATAGAGTTGATAGAGATGCTCTGTGGAAGGTCTTAGAAATATATGGTGTGGGAGGCAAGTTGTTAGAAGCAGTGAAAAGTTTTTATCGAGGATGTAAGGCATGTGTAAGTGTAGGAAGAGAGGAAAGTGATTAGTTTTCAGTGAATATGGGTTTGCGGTAGGGGTGTGTGATGTCTCCATGGTTGTTTAATTTGTTTCTGGATGTGGTTGCTAGGGAGGTGAATGCAAAAGTTTTGGATAGAGGGGCAAGTATGCAGTCTGTTCTGGATGAGAGAGCTTGGGAAGAGAGTCAGTTGTTGTTCGCTGATGATACAAATCTGGTGGCTGATTCATGTAAAAAGCTGCAGAAGCTGGTGACTGAGTTTGGTAAAGTGTGTGAAAGAAGAAAGTTAAGAGTAAATGTGAATAAGAGAAAGGTTATTAAGTACAGTAGGGTTGAGGGTCAAATCAATTGGGAGGTAAGGTTGAATGGAGAAAAACTGGAGGAAGTAAACTGTTTTAGATATCTGGAAGTGGATCTGACAGCGGATGGAACCATGGAAGCATAAGTGAATCATAGGGTGGGGGAGGGGGCTAAAATTCTGTGTGCCTTGAAGAATGTTTGGAACTCGAGAACATTATCTCGGAAAGCAAAAATGGGTATGTTTGAAGGAATAGTGGTTTCAACAATGTTGTATGGTTGCGAGGCGTGGGCTATGGATAGAGTTGTACGCAGGAGGGTCGATGTGCTGGAAGTGAGATGTTTGAGGACAATATGTGGTGTGAGGTGGTTTGATCGAGTAAGTAATGTAAGGGTAAGAGAGATGTGTGTAAATAAAAAGAGTGTGGTTGAGAGAGCAGAAGTGGGTGTTTTGTAATGGTTTGGTCACATGGAGAGAATGAGTGAGGAAAGATTGACCAAGACGATATATGTGTCGGAGGTGGAGGGAACGAGGAGAAGTGGTAGACCAAATTGGAGGTGGAAAGATGGAGTGAAAAAAATTTTGAGTGATCGGGGCCTGAACATGTAGGAGGGTGAAAGGCGTGCAAGGAATAGAGTGAATTGGATCGATGTGGTATACCGGGGTCGATGCGCTGTCAATGGATTGAACCAGGGTATGTGAAGCGTCTGGTGTAAACCATGGAAAGTTGTGTGGGGCCTGGATACGGAAAGGGAGATGTGGTTTCGGTGTATTATTACATGACAGCTAGAGACTGAGAGTGAACGAATGGAGTCTTTGGTGTCTTTTCCTGGCGCTACCTCGCACATATAAGGGGGGAGGGGGTTGTTATTCCTTGTGTGCCGAGGTGGCGATGGGAACAATAAAGGCAGATTGTATGAATTATGTACATGTGTATATATGTATATGTCTGTGTGTGTATATATATGTGTACATTGAGATGTATAGGTATGTATATTTGCTTGTGTGGACCTGTATGTATATACATGTGTATGTGGGCGGGCTGGGCCATTCTTTCGTGTGTTTCCTTGCGCTACCTCGCTAACGCGGAAGACAGCGACAAAGCAAAATAAAAAAAAAAATAATATATATATATATATATATATATAGTGGTAGTGATGTGAGAAGGAGATGGAATGAGTATTTTGAAGGTTTGTTGAATGTGTCTGATGACAGAGTGGCAGATATAGGGTGTTTGGGTCGAGGTGGTGTGCAAAGTGAGAGGGTTAGGGAAAATGATTTGGTAAACAGAGAAGAGGTAGTAAAAGCTTTGCGGAAGATGAAAGCCGGCAAGGCAGCAGGTTTGGATGGTATTGCAGTGGAATTTATTAAAAAAGGAGGTGACTGTGTTGTTGACTGGTTGGTAAGGTTATTTAATGTGTGTATGACTCATGGTGAGGTGCCTGAGGATTGGCGGAATGCGTGCATAGTGCCATTGTACAAAGGCAAAGGGGATAAGAGTGAGTGATCAAATTACAGAGGTATAAGTTTGTTGAGTATTCCTGGAAAATTATATGGGAGGGTATTGATTGAGAGGGTGAAGGCATGTACAGAGCATCAGATTGGGGAAGAGCAGTGTGGTTTCAGAAGTGGTAGAGGATGTGTGGATCAGGTGTTTGCTTTGAAGAATGTATGTGAGAAATACTTAGAAAAGCAAATGGATTTGTATGTAGCATTTATGGATCTGGAGAAGGCATATGATAGAGTTGATAGAGATGCTCTGTGGAAGGTATTAAGAATATATGGTGTGGGAGGCAAGTTGTTAGAAGCAGTGAAAGTTTTTTATCGAGTATGTAAGGCATGTGTACGTGTAGGAAGAGAGGAAAGTGATTGGTTCTCAGTGAATGTAGGTTTGCGGCAGGGGTGTGTGATGTCTCCATGGTTGTTTAATTTGTTTATGGATGGGGTTGTTAGGGAGGTAAATGCAAGAGTCTTGGAAAGAGGGGCAAGTATGAAGTCTGTTGGGGATGAGAGAGCTTGGGAAGTGAGTCAGTTGTTGTTCGCTGATGATACAGCGCTGGTGGCGGATTCATGTGAGAAACTGCAGAAGCTGGTGACGGAGTTTGGTAAAGTGTGTGGAAGAAGAAAGTTAAGAGTAAATGTGAATAAGAGCAAGGTTATTAGGTACAGTAGGGTTGAGGGTCAAGTCAATTGGGAGGTGAGTTTGAATGGAGAAAAACTGGAGGAAGTGAAGTGTTTTAGATATCTGGGAGTGGATCTGTCAGCGGATGGAACCATGGAAGCGGAAGTGGATCATAGGGTGGGGGAGGGGGCGAAAATTTTGGGAGCCTTGAAAAATGTGTGGAAGTCGAGAACATTATCCCGGAAAGCAAAAATGGGTATGTTTGAAGGAATAGTGGTTCCAACAATGTTGTATGGTTGCGAGGCGTGGGCTATGGATAGAGTTGTTCGCAGGAGGATGGATGTGCTGGAAATGAGATGTTTGAGGACAATGTGTGGTGTGAGGTGGTTTGATCGAGTAAGTAACGTAAGGGTAAGAGAGATGTGTGGAAATAAAAAGAGCGTGGTTGAGAGAGCAGAAGAGGGTGTTTTGAAATGGTTTGGGCACATGGAGAGAATGAGTGAGGAAAGATTGACCAAGAGGATATATGTGTCGGAGGTGGAGGGAACGAGGAGAAGAGGGAGACCAAATTGGAGGTGGAAAGATGGAGTGAAAAGGATTTTGTGTGATCGGGGGCCTGAACATGCAGGAGGGTGAAAGGAGGGCAAGGAATAGAGTGAATTGGAGCGATGTGGTATACAGGGGTTGACGTGCTGTCAGTGGATTGAATCAAGGCATGTGAAGCGTCCGGGGTAAACCATGGAAAGCTGTGTAGGTATGTATATTTGCGTGTGTGGACGTGTGTATGTACATGTGTATGGGGGGGGTTGGGCCATTTCTTTCGTCTGTTTCCTTGCGCTACCTCGCAAACGCGGGAGACAGCGACGAGGTATAGAAAAAAAAGAAAAAAAAAAATATATATATATATATATATATATATATATATATATATATATATATATATATATATATATATATATATTCTGTTTCCCATTTTAGAAAGTTAAAATACAAGGAGTGGAGGATTTCTGACCCCCCCCCCCGTTCCCGTCCCCTCCAGTCGCCTTCTACGACACGTGAGGAATGCGTGGGAAGTATTCTTTCTCCCCTATCCCCAGGGATAGGGATGTAGCATTTATGGATGTGGAGAAGGCATATGATCGAGTTGATAGAGATGCTCTGTGGAAGGTACTAAGAACATATGGTGTGGGAGGCAAGTTGTTAGAAGCAGTGAAAAGTTTTTATCGAGGATGTAAGGCATGTGTACGTGTAGGAAGAGAGGAAAGTGATTGGTTCCCAGTGAATGTATGTTTGCGGCAGGGGTGTATGATGTCTCCATGGTTGTTTAATTTGTTTATGGATGGGGTTGTTAGGGAGGTAAATGCAAGAGTTTTGGAAAGAGGGGCAAGTATGAAGTCTGTTGGGGATGAGAGAGCTTGGGAAGTGAGTCAGTTGTTTTTCGCTGATGATACAGCACTGGTGGCTGATTCATGTGAGAAACTGCAGAAGCTGGTGACTGAGTTTGGTAAAGTGTGTGAAAGAAGAAAGTTAAGAGTAAATGTGAATAAGAGCAAGGTTATTAGGTACATTGGGTTGAGGGTCAAGTCAATTGGGATTTAAGTTTGAATGGAGAAAAACTGGAGGAAGTAAAGTGTTTTAGATATCTGGGAGTGGATCTGTTAGCGGATGGAACCATGGAAGCGGAAGTGAATCATATGGTGGGGGAGGGGGTGAAAATCCTGGGAGCCTTGAAGAATGTGTGGAAGTCGAGAACATTATCTCGGAAAGCAAAAATGGGTATGTTTGAAGGAATAGTGGTTCCAACAATGTTGTATGGTTGCGAGGCGTGGGCTATGGATAGTGTTGTGCGCAGGAGGGTGGATGTGAAGAGACTGAGTGTAAACGAATGGGGCCTTTGTTGTCTTTTCCTAGCGCTACCTCGCACACATTAGGAGGGAGTGGGATGTTATTCCTTGTGTGGCGAGGTGGCGATGGGATTGAATAAAGGCAGACAGTGTGAATTGTGTGCATGTGCATATGTGTATGTGCCTGTGTGTGTATATATATGTGTACATTGAGATGTATGGGTATGTATATTTGCGTGTTTGGACGTGTATGTATATATATGTGTATGGGGGTGGATTGGCCCATTTCTTTCGTCTGTTTCCATGCGCTACCTCGCAAACGCTGGAGACAGCGACAAATCAAAATAAGTAAATAAGTATATATATACATACATATATATATTTTTTTTTTTTTTTATACTTTGTCGCTGTCTCCCGCGTTTGCGAGGTAGCGCAAGGAAACAGACGAAAGAAATGACCCAACCCCCCCATACACATGTATATACATACGTCCACACACGCAAATATACATACCTACACAGCATTCCATGGCTTACCCCAGACGCTTCACATGCCTTGATTCAATCCACTGACAGCACGTCAACCCCGGTATACCACATCGCTCCAATTCACTCTATTCCTTGCCCTCCTTTCACCCTCCTGCATGTTCAGGCCCCGATCACACAAAATCTTTTTCACTCCTTCTTTCCACCTCCAATTTGGTCTCCCTCTTCTCCTTGTTCCCTCCACCTCCGACACATATATCCTCTTGGTCAATCTTTCCTGGCTCATTCTCTCCATGTGCCCAAACCATTTCAAAACACCCTCTTCTGCTCTCTTAACCACGCTCTTTTTATTTCCACACATCTCTCTTACCCTTACGTTACTCACTCGATCAAACCACCTCACACCACACATTGTCCTCAAACATCTCATTTCCAGCACATCCATCCTCCTGCGCACAACTCTATCCATAGCCCACGCCTCGCAACCATACAACATTGTTGGAACCACTATTCCTTCAAACATACCCATTTTTGCTTTCCGAGATAATGTTCTCCACTTCCACACATTCTTCAAGGCTCCCAGAATTTTCGCCCCCTCCCCCACCCTATGATCCACTTCCGCTTCCATGGTTCCATCCGCTGCCAGAGCCACTCCCAGATATCTAAAACACTTCACTTCCTCCAGTTTTTCTCCATTCAAACTCACCTCCCAATTGACTTGACCCTCAACCCTACTGTACCTAATAACCTTGCTCTTATTCACATATACTCTTAACTTTCTTCTTCCACACACTTTACCAAACTCAGTCACCAGCTTCTGCAGTTTCTCACATGAATCAGCCACCAGCGCTGTATCATCAGCGAACAACAACTGACTCACTTCCCAAGCTCTCTCATCCCCAACAGACTTCATACTTGCCCCTCTTTCCAAAACTCTTGCATTTACCTCCCTAACAACCCCATCCATAAACAAATTAAACAACCATGGAGACATCACACACCCCTGCCGCAAACCTACATTCACTGAGAACCAATCACTTTCCTCTCTTCCTACACGTACACATGCCTTACATCCTCGATAAAAACTTTTCACTGCTTCTAACAACTTTCCTCCCACACCATATATATATATATATATATATATATATATATATATACATTTATCCTTTTTGTGCTTTAAAAATCTTTTGGCATAGTCCCTTTTAACACTCTGTAATACATATTGTTACGAGGTATATTGCACACTACACTCTTAGTTCTGCCATTATCAGTTCTCTGAACAATGTTATACCTGCCCAGTTCTCAATTTGTCCCAAACTTAGCCATCAAGTTGATTTTTCTGTCTTTCTAGTAGCCACTTTTGACTGAACTCGACTTAGAAGTCGGGACGGGTACGTATTTTCTGTCATTGTTTCTGGTCTTCTCAACTTGCTCCTCCCTGTTTACATGATCATCTTCTTGAGATGTCATCAATAAACCTGATGGGTATGACAGGCGGGTAAAGGCTCCTTGGATATAGTGAATTTGACTTTTTCAATATCCATAATGCAAGTAACATGAATCTAATCACAGCACCAGACTTTGCTTTATCACCATGCGCGGGAATACAGTCAATGAAATCATCCCAATTAGTTAGTTCTTCCTTTTTAATCGTGTACTGAATTATTCCATACAATCTATTTCGGCGGAATAATTTACGTTACCAGGTAACACTAACAACACTTCGTCCACGTACCGAAACCACAACGATCCCCTACGTATAACATTTATGAATTGTTGCTTGACCTCCATGTAAAAGGACGCTTCCAGTGTCATACAAAGTGATACAATCTTCTAATCACTCCTGTTAACTGGTAGTTCATTATCACCAATGCTGTTCATAGTCTTCTCCACAGAGCCCCATCCACGGATACATTTGTGAACAACGCTTTAACATCAAAGCTCAGGAAGCTCTTGTTATTGAGGCGAGTGTTTTTCAGTCTCTCAATCAAGTCAGACTCGCTGCAAATTGAACCCATCTGAACAACTGTTGAACATTATATTTCAGTTTATTTCATACTCCCCGTGGGCTCAGGCTGTAGTTTCTGAATATGTGTAAATGTAACCAGGATGAGAAGTAAGGAGAGACGGGTGATACGTGTGAGGAGCCTGGATATTATACCTATGAACGAAAGTAAGTTCAATGGAAAGGAGGAGATATTGTTCAGTAATGTTTTAAATATAGTTAGGCATTAGTGTGAGGATAGGATTCAACAAGGTGGTTGAACATATCTCCAGCGTAGTTGTAAAATGCAACAAACTTGAGTTGCTGGAAACTTTCCCTTCTTTTTATATTTATCTTTCAATGAGAAAAGACGGAAGAGCCAAGTGATGATTTCCCTTCTTAGGCTCTGACCGGGATGTGTGGAGCTACATGGATGTATTCAAGTTCAGAAGAAAGGTCTGGTATTTGCTATGTTTGACAAGAGTTGCTTGGATGCTGTGGGTATGACTGAAATTAATTTCAAGGCGAAATGATGCAAACTTTTGGATATGTTCAGAGGAAAAGATCTGAGGTTAGTATCAGAGCAAGAGTGAAGGGTGGGGTAGCACTTCTGATGAAGGGTTTTTCGCACTTTGTTATAGTGTGTAATGAAGATATTTCAAGATTGATATCGTTTGAAATGAAAGTAGACTATGAGAGGTGGGTGATTGTTAGTACTTGTGCAACTGGTGGTGACGGAAATGTGGGAGGAAGAGCGTCTTTCATGAGGATTTGAGTTAATCTCTCACGTGATTTGATGCAGGGGATCAAATCTTGGTGCTGGAGGATGTGGATGCAAGAGTGGGTGATGCGGCAACTTGCACTGTGTAAGAGCATATGAATAGGTTTTAGCTGACTACAGTAACACATATCTACCTCTAATGAAACGATCGAAAATAGTTAATGTTTTTCCTTTTTATTGATCTAACTTGTTAAGCAATTTGTACAGTAGATGACAAACTTATCAGTTATAGAAATCAAGAGAAGAAAAATTAATTGTATTTTAGAGAGATTGAGACGTTTTTATCAAACAGAAAATTCAAATAATTGTCAAATAAACAGTGTATTGAAAATTCTTTTTCAATCAGACATTGCCCAAGGAACAATATCGATTTCAGCATTTTCATTGATGATATCAGGAATAGACACGCAGCACAAAAGGAGAGAATCGTATGATATCTTGCTCATAAAACGAAAGCCATTAACATGATAGGATTAGGAGATAAAGACTACACAAAACGATACACGAATTGGGCGGGAAAGAAATCGATGGATATATGTGAGGAAATATATATATATATATATATATATATATATATATATATATATATATATATATATATATATATATATATATATATATATATATATATATATATATATATATATATATATATTTTTTTTTTTCTTTTTTTTTTGCTTTGTCGCTGTCTCCCGCGTTTGCGAAGTAGCGCAAGGAAACAGACGAAAGAAATGGCTCAACCCACCCCCATACACATGTATATACATACGTCCACACACGCAAATATACATACCTACACAGCTTTCCATGGTTTACCCCAGACGCTTCACATGCCCTGATTCAATCCACTGACAGCACGTCAACCCCGGTATACCACATTGATCCAATTCACTCTATTCCTTGCCCTCCTTTCACCATCCTGCATGTTCAGGCCCCGATCACACAAAATTTTTTCACTCCATCTTTCCACCTAAATTTGGTCTCCCACTTCTCCTCGTTCCCTCCACCTCCGACACATATATCCTCTTGGTCAATCTTTCCTCACTCATTCTCTCCATGTGCCCAAACCATTTCAAAACACCCTCTTCTGCTCTCTCAACCACGCTCTCTTTATTTCCACACATCTCTCTTACCCTTACGTTACTTACTCGATCAAACCACCTCACACAACACATTGTCGTCAAACATCTCATTTCCAGCATATCCATCCTCCTGCGCACAACTCTATCCATAGCCCACGCCTCGCAACCATACAACATTGTTGGAACCACTATTCCTTCAAACATACCCATTTTTGCTTTCCAAGATAATGTTCTCGACTTCCACACATTCTTCAAGGCTCCCAGGATTTTCGCCCCCTCCCCCACCCTATGATCCACTTCCGCTTCCATGGTTCCATCCGCTGCCAGATCCACTCCCAGATATCTAAAACACATTACTTCCTCCAGTTTTTCTCCATTCAAACTTACCTCCCAATTGACTTGACCCTCAACCCTACTGTACCTAATTACCTTGCTCTTATTCACATTTACTCTTAACTTTCTTCTTTCACACACTTTACCAAACTCAGTCACCAGCTTCTGCAGTTTCTCACATGAATCAGCCACAAGCGCTGTATCATCAGCGAACAACAACTGACTCACTTCCCAAGCTCTCTCATCCCCAACAGACTTCATACTTGCCCCTCTTTCCAAAACTCTTGCATTCACCTCCCTAACAACCCCATCCATAAACAAATTAAACAACCATGGAGACATCACACACCCCTGCCGCAAACATACATTCACTGAGAACCAATCACTTTTCTCTCTTCCTACACGTACACATGCCTTACATCCTCGATAAAAACTTTTCACTGCTTCTAACAACTTGCCTCCCACACCATATATTCTTAATACCTTCAACAGAGCATCTCTATCAACTCTATGATATGCCTTCTCCAGATCTATAAATGCTACAAGTATTTCTCTAAGTATTTCTCACATACATTCTTCAAAGCAAACACCTGATCCACATATCCTCTACCACTTCTGAAACCACACTACTCTTCCCCAATATGATGCTCTGTACATGCCTTCACCCTCTCAATCAATACCCTCCCATATAATTTACCAGGAATACTCAACAAACTTATACCTCTGTAATTTGAGCACTCACTCTTATCCCCTTTGCCTTTGTACAATGGCACTATGCACGCATTCCGCCAATCCTCAGGCACCTCACCATGAGTCATACATACATTGAATAATCTTACCAACCAGTCAATAATACAGTCACCCCCTTTTTTAATAAATTCCACTGCAATATCATCCAAACCTGCTGCCTTGCCGGCTTTCATCTTCCGCAAAGCTCAAGGGTAAAGGGGAACAGTGGTTTGGGAATGTCTTGGGAGTAAAGTCAGGGGTTAGTGAGATGACAAGAGCAAGGGAAGGAGTAGCAGTACTCCTGAAACAGGAGTTGTGGGAGTATGTGATAGAATGTAAGAAAGTAAATTCTCGATTAATATGGGTAAAACTGAAAGTTGATGGAGGGAGATGGGTGATTATTGGTGCATATGCACCTGGGCATGAGAAGAAAGATCATGAGAGGCAAGTGTTTTGGGAGCAGCTGAGTGAGTGTGTTAGTGGTTTTGATGCACGAGACCGGGTTATAGTGATGGGTGATTTGAATGCAAAGGTGAGTAATGTGGCAGTTGAAGGAATAATTGGTATACATGGGGTGTTCAGTGTTGTAAATGGAAATGGTGAAGAGCTTGTAGATGTATGTGCTGAAAAAGGAGTGGTGATTGGGAATACCTGGTTTAAAAAGCGAGATATACATAAGTATACGTATGTAAGTAAGAGAGATGGCCAGAGAGCGTTATTGGATTACGTGTTAATTGACAGGCGCGCGAAAGAGAAACTTTTGGATGTTAATGTGCTGAGAGGTGCAACTGGAGGGATGTCTGATCATTATCTTGTGGAGGGTAAGGTGAATATATATATATATATATATATATATATATATATATATATATATATATATATATATATATATATATATATATATATATATATATATATATATATATATATATATATATATATATATATATATATATATATATATATATATATATATATATATATATATATATATACATATATATATATATATATACATATATATATATATATGTATATATATATATATATATATATATATATATATATATATATATATATATATATATATATATATATATATATATATATACATATATATATATATATGTATATATATATATATATATATATATATATATATATATATATATATATATATATATATATATATATATATATATATATATATATATATATATATATATATATATATATATATATATATATATATATATATATATATATATATATATATATATATATGTGTGTGTGTGAAACGAAGACATAATGATAACACCTTACACAGGTTCAACAGAGATAAATGATAAACAAGTATGAGTTATTCTTAACGAAAGCCTGGAAGTTCACAAGTTCACGTGGACAAAAAAGGAGAACTTTCATTTCGGGAGATGCAAAGGTGAAATAATAATGTTTGAGGTGAAAATGACAGTCAAAATTGAATACCACTTTTGTATTACCAAATAAGCAAATCTATAAGCAATAAGCTGGGGACAATTCAGTCAAATTTCACAGGTATTCGAGACATGAATCATAGGAACTATCGTGGAATGTTGAATTAAATTGAGCTATACTTTCTAGAAAAATAAGATTTATGATATTTCTTTCATGACAACAGATGTAATTAATCAAACAGAGCATTCGTACACTAAAAGCTTCACAGTATGGAAGAAATGGAGTAATGAAATAAGTCATAATGATTCTTTGGGCTTCATCTGGATGACACCGAACGAAAATATTTGGGTGTCTGTCCAAGAAACTTGAAGAGTATTTCGCTGTTTTAACCTAAGAAATATGAAATTCGTGAGGAGCGAGTACTGCGACCCCAAGGGAAAAGAAGAAAATAGAATATGATTACGACGTGTCCCAGATGAAGATGAACAGACAACTATGAAGCGTGTGGCAGCAGGAAACGAGGACACAGTGAACCTAGCAGGATACACAGTGAATGCTTCATGGTAGGTATGTTTTGATAATACCCACCTGGGTGTCGGGAGGGCTAGTGACGAGTGCACAGTAAGTAGATGTCAAGTGATATTCCTTTGGCCCAGGTGGCTGGCTCTCAGTCCATAGCTGAATACGATCTCTCTTCCTCATGCATAACACCGCTTAACAAATGATAAATATGTAGGAATCATCCTTCGTAACTATATTTTTTCTGCAGTGAGCGCTACGTGGTAGCCCTACTTGATGGTAAATCACGTCACAAGCACTTGTAAGTAAATATTGTCTAACACTATTGCTCTCATACAAGTAAGTATCAGTAAGTCAGTAGTCTCTCTCTCTCTCTCTCTCTCTCTCTCTCTCTCTCTCTCTCTCTCTCTCTCTCTCTCTCTCTCTCTCTCTCTCTCTCTCTCTCTCTCTCTCTCTCTCTCTCTCTCTCTCTTTCTGATCCTAAGATACCTCTCGTTTGTATTATATCCGAGACCCTTCACGTTCTGTTCCAGTGCCTACTTCATCACTTTCCTCTCCCACGTCTCCAGCAAATCCTATGTTTCTAACGGTACGGTCACCTCGACTATATCAATGTGGATTTTAAAATCATACAACTTTAATGCCTAGTACGTAAACTTGTTGAAGGATACTGTGGAGTGATAGATTCTCACATTTAACCTGTTGTCACCATTATGTGCAACATTCTCCAACAGAGTACTACAAATACTATGGCTGAATTGGCCAGTTATAAAGATAATTGTAAGACCAGATACATTCTGACTCTATATATGACCCTCGATATCTGGCCTCTTGTATGAGGTTACATTACTGCTGTTTTTGTGACGACGTTGCCGGTTATAACATTTACGTTTATTGCTTCATTAACATAATGGTTGGCTTTGTTAGGTAGGGGAGGTATGAGGCGGCTACTGGTTATATCAAGTGTCCTGTTGTGGCTGTTTTTACTCTTCTGGGGATAGCTAACTTTTTTTCTGTTTGTTATGGAATGATCTTTTCTTGGTAATGGCTCCTATTAACGTTTAGTGTTGGTTGGTCATCATTCTGAGGTCTCCTGCTGTTGTTTTCATGAAGTTGTTCTTGAGATTGTCAGATACGATGCAACAATTATTGTGGATCTTTAGGTATCATTTTAGAAATGGTCTGTCTCCATAATACTATGTTATAGCGATGATTGGTTTTGGTGGCTCTGTATAGGTGCTTTCTTAAGGGTGAAGGAGAAGAGTGGTTTGGGAATGTTTTGGGAGTAAAGTCAGGGGTTAGTGAAAGGACAAGAGCAAAGGAAGGAGTAGCACTACTTCTGAAAGAGACGTTGTAGAATCATGTGATAGTATAAGAAAGTAAACTCTAGATTGATATGGGTGAAACTGGAAGTGGATGGAGAGGTATGGGTGATTATTGGTGCCTATGTACTTAGGCATGAGAAGAAAGATCATGAGAGACAAGTAATTTTGGGAGCAGCTAAGTGAGTGTGTTAGTAGTTTTGATGCATGAGACCGGGTTATAGTGATGGGAGATATGAATACAAAGGTATGTAATGTGCCAGTTGAGGGAATAATTGGTGTACATGGGGTGTTCAGTGATGTAAATGGAAATGGTGAAGAGCTTGTGGATTTGTGTGCTGAGAGATGATTGGTGATTAGGGATACGTGGTTTGCAAAGAGAGATATACATAAGTATACGTATGTAAGTAGGAGAGATGGCCAGAAAGCGTAATTTGATTACGTGTAACTCGATAGAAGCGTGAAAGAGAGACTTTTTGATGTTAACGTGCTGGGAGGGGCAACTGGAGGGATGTCTGATCATTATCTTGTGGAGGCGAAGGTCAAGATTTGTAGAGGTTTTCAGAACAGAAAAGAGAATATTGAGGTGAAGAGACTGGTGAGAGTAAGTGAGCTTGGAGAGGAGACTCGTGTAAGGGGGTAGCAGGAGAGATTGAGAGAAGAATGGAAAAAGGTGAGAGCAAATGACGTAAGGGGAGTGGGGGAGGAATGGGATTTATTTAGGGGAGTAGTGATGGTTAGCGCAAAAGATGCCTGTGGCATGAGAAAGGTGGGAGGTGGGCAGATCAGAAGGGATAGTGAATGGTGGAATGAAGATGTGAGATTGTTAGTGAAAGAGAAGAGAGAGGCATTTCGACGATTTTTGGAGGTAAGTAGTGCGAATGATTGAGAGATGTATAAAAGAAAGGGGCTGAAGGTCAAGAGAAAGGTGCAAGAGGTGAAAGAGGTGGGAGAATATCATTAAACTTTATGGAGAATAAAAAGATCTATCGGAAAGAGGTAAGTAAAGTGAGTAAGACAAGAGAACACATGGGAACATCGGTGAAGGTGGCTTATTGGGAGGTAATAACAAGTATGACAAGGAGATGGATGAGTATTCTGAAGGTTTGTTGAATGTGTTAAATGATAGAGTGACAGATATAGGGTGTTTTAGTCGAGATGGTGTGTAAAGTGAAAGGGTCAGAGAGAGTGATTTGAAAAATAGAGAAGAGGTAATGGAAGCTTTGCGGAAGATAAAAGCCGGCAAAGTTGCGGGTTTCGACGGTATTACAGTGGTATTTATCAATAAAGGAGGTGACTGTGTTGTTGACTGGTGAGGATTTTCTTTGTATGTATAGCTCATGGTGAGGTGCCTGAGGATTGGCGGAATGTATGCATAGTGCCATTGTACAAAGGCAAAGGGGATAAAAGTGAGTGTTCAAATTACAGAGGTATAAGTTTGTTGAGTATTTCTGGGAAATTATATGGGAGGGTATTGCTTGAGAGGGTGAAGGCATGTACAGAGCATCAGATTGGGGAAGAGCAGTGTGGTTTCAGAAATGGTAGAGGATGTGTGGATCAGGTGTTTGCTTTGAAGAACGTATATAAGAAATACTTAGAAAAACAAATGGATTTGTATGTAGCATCTATGGATCTAGAGAAGGCATATGATAGAGTTGCTCTATAGAAGGTACTAAGAGTATATGGTGTTGAAGGCAAATGCTAGAAGCAGTGAAAAGTTTTTATCGAGGAAGTAAGGCATGTGTACGAATACGAAGAGAGGAAAGTTATTGGTTTTAATTTGTTTATGGATGGGGCTGTTAGGGAGGTGAATGCAAGAGTTTTGGAAAGAAGGGCAAGTATGCAGTCTGTGGTGGATGAGAGAGCTTGGGAAGTGAGTCAGTTGTTGTTCGCTGATGATACAGCGCTGGTGGTTGATTCGGGTGATAAACTGCAGAAGTCGGTGACTGAGTTTGGTAAAGTGTGTGAAAGAAGAAAGCTGAGAGTAAATGTGAATAAGAGCAAGGTTATTAGGTACAGTAGGTTTGAGGGACAAGTCAATTGGGAGGGAAGTTTGAATAGAAAAAAAACGGAGGAAGTGAAGTGTTGTAGATATCTGGGAGTGGATTTGGCAGCAGATGGAACCATGGAAGTGGAAGTGAGTCACATGGTGGGGAGGGGGGTGAAAGTTCTGAGAGCGTTGGAAAATGTGTGGAAGGCGAGAACGGAGGAAGTGAAGTGTTGTAGATATCTGGGAGTGGATTTGGCAGCAGATGGAACCATTGAAGTGGAAGTGAGTCACATGGTGGGGAGGGGGGTGAAAGTTCTGAGAGCGTTGGAAAATGTGTGGAAGGCGAGAACATGATCTCGGAAAGCAAAAATGGGTATGTTTGAAGGTATAGTGGTTCCAACAATGTTATATGATTGCGAGGCGTGGGCTATAGATAGGGTTGTGCGAAGGAAGTTGGATGCGTTGGAAATGAGATGTTTGAGGACAATATGAGAAGTGAGGTGGATTGATCAAGTAAGCAACGAAAGTGTAAGAGCGATGTGTTGTAGTAATAAGGGTGTGGTTGAAAGAACAGAAGAACCATGAATCATACATACATTAGATAACCTTACCAACCAGTCAACAACACAGTCACCCCTTTTTTTTTATAAATTCCACTGCAATACCATCCAAACCCGCTGCCTTGCCGGCTTTCATCTTCCGCAAAGCTTTTACTACCTCTTCGCTTTTCACCAAATCATTTTCCCTAACCCTCTCACTTTGCACACCTCCTCGACCAAAACACCCTATATCTGCCACTCTATCATCAAACACACTCAACAAAACTTCAAAATACTCACTCCACCTCCTTCTCACATCACCACTACTTGTTATCACCTCCCCATTAGCGCCCTTCACTGAAGTTCCCATTTGCTCCCTTGTTTTACGCACTTTTTTTACCTCCTTCCAAAACATCTTTTTATTCTCCCTGAAATTTAGTGATACTCTCTCACCCCAACTCTCATTTGCCCTCTTTTTCACCTTTTGCACCTTTCTCTTGACCTCCTGCCTCTTTCTTTTATACATCTCCCACTCATTTGCATTATTTCCTTGCAAAAATCGTCTAAATGCCTCTCTCTTCTCTTTCACTAATAATCTTACATCTTCATCCCACCATTCACAACCCTTTCTAGTCTGCCCACCTCCTACGCTTCTCATGCCACAAGTATCTTTTGCGCAAGACATCACTGCTTCCCTACATGCATCCCATTCCTTCCCCACTCCCCTTACTTCCTTTGTTCTCACCTTTTTCCATTCTGTACTCAGTCTCCCCTGATACTTCCTTACACAAGTGTCCTTCCCAAGCTCTCTTACTCTCACAACTCTCTTCACCCCAACATTCTCTCTTCTTTTCTGAAAACCTCGACAGATCTTCACCTTCGCCTCCACAAGATAATGATCAGACATCCCTTCAGTTGCACCTCTCAGCAAATTAACATCCAAAAGTCTCTCTTTTGCGCGCCTATCAATTAACACGTAATTCAATAATGCTCTCTGGCCATCTCTCCTGCTTACATACGTATACTTATGTATATCTCTTTTTAAAACAGGTATTCCCAATCACCAGTCCTTTTTTAGTACATAAATCTACAAGCTCTTCAACATTTCCATTTACAACAGTGAACACCCCATGTATACCAATTATTCCCTCAACTGCCACATTACGCACCTTTGCATATATATATATATATATATATATATATATATATATATATATATATATATATATATATATATATATATATTGGAAAGGATCAAAATTTTGCGCGTAATCAAGATATTCCTATAAGTCCACGGGGAAAATGAGTCACGATAAGTTCCCAAGTGCACTTTCCTGTAATAATCACATTATCAAGGGAGACACAAGAGAGAAATATAACAGTCAGTTGATATACATCGAAGAGACGAAGCTAGGACGCCATTTGGTAAACATGTGATTGTCTAAACCATACAACGAGCGTTCATAAACTTATCATTTTACAAATCTTATTAACAATAAAGCTATCTAATTTGTACAGACCATCATTAATAGTAAGATTATGATTCTTGTGTATTTAATAATAGAATATTCAATGATATTTCTTTTGGTAATAGAGTTAGAGTTACCAACTGAGATGGCGTTACTCCAGTCAATACAATGATCATAGTTTTTAACATGATTAAACAAGGCATTTGATTCTTGTCTCGTTCTTATACTATATTTATGTTGCTTAAGTCTAACAGAAAGATCCTTACCAGTCTGAGCAATATAAAATTTATCACAGTTTCCACAAGGAACTTTATAGATGCAACCAAAAGAATTTTCTGGTGAATTCCTGATTAAGATATTATTTATAGTGTTATTGTGTCTAAAGGCAACATATATATTAAAGGATTTAAGTAACAGGGAAAGCAAAGTGAAATTATTATTGAAAGGGAGAACTAAAAGATTCTTGGTGTCAGTGGGAGGTTTGGGCTCAACTCTATAAAATGATTTCTTTGCTAACTTAAGGGATTTATCAATGAAAGATCTAGGGTACTTTAACTTAGATCCAATAGAATATATCTTAAACTCATCATCAGTAAACTCTGAACTGCAAATACGTAATGCCCTCAGGAACATAGATTGAAATATATATATATATATATATATATATATATATATATATATATATATATATATATATATATATATATATATATATATATATATATATATATATATATATATATATATATATATATATATATATATATATATATATAAATGTATGAAAGCCGGCAAGGTAGCAGGTTTGGATGGTATTGCAGTGGAATTTATTAAAAAAGGGGGTGACTGTATTGTTGACTGGTTGGTAAGGTTATTTAATGTATGTATGACGCATGGTGAGGTGCCTGAGGATTGGCGGAATGCGTGCATAGTGCCATTGTACAAAGGCAAAGGGGATAAGAGTGAGTGCTCAAATTACAGAGGTATAAGTTTGTTGAGTATTCCTGGTAAATTATATGAGAGGGTATTGATTGAGAGGGTGAAGGCATGTACAGAGCATCAGATTGGGGAAGAGCAGTGTGGTTTCAGAAGTGGTAGAGGATGTGTGGATCAGGTGTTTGCTTTGAAGAATGTATGTGAGAAATACTTAGAAAAGCAAATGGATTTGTATGTAGCATTTATGGATCTGGAGAAGGCATATGATAGAGTTGATAAAGATGCTCTGTGGAAGGTATTAAGAATATATGGTGTGGGAGGAAAGTTGTTAGAAGCAGTGAAAAGTTTTTATCGAGGATGTAAGGCATGTGTACGTGTAGGAAGAGAGGAAAGTGATTGGTTCTCAGTGAATGTAGGTTTGCGGCAGGGGTGTGTGATGTCTCCATGGTTGTTTAATTTGTTTATGGATGGGGTTGTTAGGGAGGTGAATGCAAGAGTTTTGGAAAGAGGGGCAAGTATGAAGTCTGTTGGGGATGAGAGAGCTTGGGAAGTGAGTCAGTTGTTGTTCGCTGATGATACAGCGCTGGTGGCTGATTCATGTGAGAAACTGCAGAAGCTGGTGACTGAGTTTGGTAAAGTGTATGGAAGAAGAAAGTTAAGAGTAAATGTGAATAAGAGCAAGGTTATTAGGTACTGTAGGGTTGAGGGTCAAGTCAATTGGGAGGTGAGTTTGAATGGAGAAAAACTGGAGGAAGTGAAGTGTTTTAGATATCTGGGAGTGGATCTGGCAGCGGATGGAACCATGGAAGCGGAAGTGGATCATAGGGTGGGGGAGGGGGCGAAAATTCTGGGGGCCTTGAAGAATGTGTGGAAGTCGAGAACATTATCTCGGAAAGCAAAAATGGGTATGTTTGAAGGAATAGTGGTTCCAACAATGTTGTATGGTTGCGAGGCGTGGGCTATGGATAGAGTTGTGCGCAGGAGGATGGATGTGCTGGAAATGAGATGTTTGAGGACAATGTGTGGTGTGAGGTGGTTTGATCGAGTGAGTAACGTAAGGGTAAGAGAGATGTGTGGAAATAAAAAGAGCGTGGTTGAGAGAGCAGAAGAGGGTGTTTTGAAGTGGTTTGGGCACATGGAGAGAATGAGTGAGGAAAGATTGACCAAGAGGATATATGTGTCGGAGGTGGAGGGAACGAGGAGAAGAGGGAGACCAAATTGGAGGTGGAAAGATGTAATGAAAAAGATTTTGTGTGATCGGGGCCTGAACATGCAGGAGGGTGAAAGGAGGGCAAGGAATAGAGTGAATTGGAGCGATGTGGTATACCGGGGTTGACGTGCTGTCAGTGGATTGAATCAAGGCATGTGAAGCGTCTGGGGTAAACCATGGAAAGCTGTGTAGGTATGTATATTTGCGTGTGTGGACGTATGTATATACATGTGTATGGGGGGGTTGGGCCATTTTCTTTCGTCTGTTTCCTTGCGCTACCTCGCAAACGCGGGAGACAGCGACAAAGTATAATAATGATATATAATAATATATATATATATATATATATATATATATATATATATATATATATATATACATATATATATATATATATATATATATATATATATATATATATATATATATATATATATATATATATATATATATATATATATATATATATATATATATATATATATATATATATATATTGAGTATTTTGAAGGTTTGTTGAATGTGTTTGATGATAGAGTGGCAGATATAGGGTGTTTTGGTCGAGGTGGTGTGCAAAATGAGAGGGTTAGGGAAAATGATTTGGTAAACAGAGAAGAGGTAGTAAAAGCTTTGCGGAAGATGAAAGCCGGCAAGGCAGCAGGTTTGGATGGTATTGCAGTGGAATTTATTAAAAAAGGGGGTGACTGTATTGTTGACTGGTTGGTAAGGTTATTTAATGTATGTATGACTCATGGTGAGGTGCCTGAGGATTGGCGGAATGCGTGCATAGTGCCATTGTACAAAGGCAAAGGGGATAAGAGTGAGTGCTCAAATTACAGAGGTATAAGTTTGTTGAGTATTCCTGGTAAATTATATGGGAGGGTATTGATTGAGAGGGTGAAGGCATGTACAGAGCATCAGATTGGGGAAGAGCAGTGTGGTTTCAGAAGTGGTAGAGGATGTGTGGATCAGGTGTTTGCTTTGAAGAATGTATGTGAGAAATACTTAGAAAAGCAAATGGATTTTTATGTAGCATTTATGAATCTGGAGAAGGCATATGATAGAGTTGATAGAGATGCTCTGTGGAAGGTATTAAGAATATATGGTGTGGGAGGCAAGTTGTTAGAAGCAGTGAAAAGTTTTTATCGAGGATGTAAGGCATGTGTACGTGTAGGAAGAGAGGAAAGTGATTGGTTCTCAGTGAATGTAGGTTTGCGGCAGGGGTGTGTGATGTCTCCATGGTTGTTTAATTTGTTTATGGATGGGGTTGTTAGGGAGGTGAATGCAAGAGTTTTGGAAAGAGGGGCAAGTATGAAGTCTGTTGGGGATGAGAGAGCTTGGGAAGTGAGTCAGTTGTTGTTCGCTGATGATACAGCGCTGGTGGCTGATTCATGTGAGAAACTGCAGAAGCTGGTGACTGAGTTTGGTAAAGTGTGTGAAAGAAGAAAGTTAAGAGTAAATGTGAATAAGAGCAAGGCTATTAGGTACAGTAGGGTTGAGGGTCAAGTCAATTGGGAGGTGAGTTTGAATGGAGAAAAACTGGAGGAAGTGAAGTGTTTTAGATATCTGGGAGTGGATCTGGCAGCGGATGGAACCATGGAAGCGGAAGTGGATCACAGGTTGGGGGAGGGGGCGAAAATTCTGGGAGCCTTGAAGAATGTGTGGAAGTCGAGAACATTATCTCGGAAAGCAAAAATGGGTATGTTTGAAGGAATAGTGGTTCCAACAATGTTGTATGGTTGCGAGGCGTGGGCTATGGATAGAGTTGTGCGCAGGAGGATGGATGTGCTGGAAATGAGATGTTTGAGGACAATGTGTGGTGTGAGGTGGTTTGATCGAGTGAGTAACGTAAGGGTAAGAGAGATGTGTGGAAATAAAAAGAGCGTGGTTGAGAGAGCAGAAGAGGGTGTTTTGAAGTGGTTTGGGCACATGGAGAGAATGAGTGAGGAAAGATTGACCAAGAGGATATATGTGTCGGAGGTGGAGGGAACGAGGAGAAGAGGGAGACCAAATTGGAGGTGGAAAGATGTAGTGAAAAAGATTTTGTGTGATCGGGGCCTGAACATGCAGGAGGGTGAAAGGAGGGCAAGGAATAGAGTGAATTGGAGCGATGTGGTATACCGGGGTTGACGTGCTGTCAGTGGATTGAATCAAGGCATGTGAAGCGTCTGGGGTAAACCATGGAAAGCTGTGTAGGTATGTATATTTGCGTGTGTGGACGTATGTATATACATGTGTATGGGGGGGGTTGGGCCATTTTCTTTCGTCTGTTTCCTTGCGCTACCTCGCAAACGCGGGAGACAGCGACAAAGTATAATAATGATATATAATAATATATATATATATATATATATATATATATATATATATATATATATATATACATATATATATATATATATATATATATATATATATATATATATATATATATATATATATATATATATATATATATATATATATATATATATATATATATATATATATATATATATATATATATTGAGTATTTTGAAGGTTTGTTGAATGTGTTTGATGATAGAGTGGCAGATATAGGGTGTTTTGGTCGAGGTGGTGTGCAAAATGAGAGGGTTAGGGAAAATGATTTGGTAAACAGAGAAGAGGTAGTAAAAGCTTTGCGGAAGATGAAAGCCGGCAAGGCAGCAGGTTTGGATGGTATTGCAGTGGAATTTATTAAAAAAGGGGGTGACTGTATTGTTGACTGGTTGGTAAGGTTATTTAATGTATGTATGACTCATGGTGAGGTGCCTGAGGATTGGCGGAATGCGTGCATAGTGCCATTGTAAAAAGGCAAAGGGGATAGGAGTGAGTGCTCAAATTACAGAGGTATAAGTTTGTTGAGTATTCCTGGTAAATTATATGGGAGGGTATTGATTGAGAGGGTGAAGGCATGTACAGAGCATCAGATTGGGGAAGAGCAGTGTGGTTTCAGAAGTGGTAGAGGATGTGTGGATCAGGTGTTTGCTTTGAAGAATGTATGTGAGAAGTACTTAGAAAAGCAAATGGATTTTTATGTAGCATTTATGAATCTGGAGAAGGCATATGATAGAGTTGATAGAGATGCTCTGTGGAAGGTATTAAGAATATATGGTGTGGGAGGCAAGTTGTTAGAAGCAGTGAAAAGTTTTTATCGAGGATGTAAGGCATGTGTACGTGTAGGAAGAGAGGAAAGTGATTGGTTCTCAGTGAATGTAGGTTTGCGGCAGGGGTGTGTGATGTCTCCATGGTTGTTTAATTTGTTTATGGATGGGGTTGTTAGGGAGGTGAATGCAAGAGTTTTGGAAAGAGGGGCAAGTATGAAGTCTGTTGGGGATGAGAGAGCTTGGGAAGTGAGTCAGTTGTTGTTCGCTGATGATACAGCGCTGGTGGCTGATTCATGTGAGAAACTGCAGAAGCTGGTGACTGAGTTTGGTAAAGTGTGTGAAAGAAGAAAGTTAAGAGTAAATGTGAATAAGAGCAAGGCTATTAGGTACAGTAGGGTTGAGGGTCAAGTCAATTGGGAGGTGAGTTTGAATGGAGAAAAACTGGAGGAAGTGAAGTGTTTTAGATATCTGGGAGTGGATCTGGCAGCGGATGGAACCATGGAAGCGGAAGTGGATCACAGGTTGGGGGAGGGGGCGAAAATTCTGGGAGCCTTGAAGAATGTGTGGAAGTCGAGAACATTATCTCGGAAAGCAAAAATGGGTATGTTTGAAGGAATAGTGGTTCCAACAATGTTGTATGGTTGCGAGGCGTGGGCTATGGATAGAGTTGTGCGCAGGAGGATGGATGTGCTGGAAATGAGATGTTTGAGGACAATGTGTGGTGTGAGGTGGTTTGATCGAGTAAGTAACGTAAGGGTAAGAGAGATGTGTGGAAATAAAAAGAGCGTGGTTGAGAGAGCAGAAGAGGGTGTTTTGAAATGGTTTGGGCACATGAAGAGAATGAGTAAGGAAAGATTGACCAAGAGGATATATGTGTCGGAGGTGGAGGGAACGAGGAGAAGAGGGAGACCAAATTGGAGGTGGAAAGATGGAGTGAAAAAGATTTTTTGTGATCGGGGCCTGAACATGCAGGAGGGTGAAAGGAGGACAAGGAATAGAGTGAATTGGAGCGATGTGGTAAACCGGGGTTGACGTGCTGTCACTGGACTGAATCAAGGCATGTGATGCGTCTGGGGTAAACCATGGAAAGCTGTGTAGGTATGTATATTTGCGTTTGTGGACGTATGTATATACATGTGTATGGGGGTGGGTTGGGCCATTTCTTTCGTCTGTTTCTTTGCGCTACCTCGCGAACGCGGGAGACAGCGACAAAGCAAAAAAAAAAAGAAAAAAAAAAAAAAATATATATATATATATATATATATATATATATATATTTTTATATATATATATATATATATATATATATATATATATATATATATATATATATATATATATTTATATATATATATATATATATATATATATATATATATATATATATATTTATATATATATATATATATATATATATATATATATATATATATATATATATATAAATATATATATATATATATATATATATATATATATATTACATTTATCCCTGGGGATAGGGGAGAAAGAATACTTCCCATGTATTCCCTGCGTGTCGTAGAAGGCGACTTAAAGGGAAGGGAGCGGGGGGCTGGAAATCCTCCCCTCTTGTTTTTTTTTTTTTTTTTTTTTTTTTTTTTTCCCAAAGAAGGAACAGAGAAGGGGGCCAGATGAGGATATTCCCTCAAAGGCCCAGTCCTCTGTTCTTAACGCTACCTTGCTAATGCGGGAAATGGCGAATAGTATGAAAGAAAAGAAAGAAAAATATTACATTTACGCTTGCTATTTCCTGCCTGAGCGATGTATCGTCAAGAACAGATGATGCTAACTGTTAGGTGCAAGCGATCTGAATTCCCAGTTCTTAGCTGACACGCTATAGGAGCTGGGTTCCGAATCTTTGCTTTTTGAGGGACTCATATGTAGTAGGAAATGTGTTCGTTCATATTCACTATATTCTTGTTGATGTTCCTCCACGTCTGACAGTAAGTTCTGTAAAATTTTTGACTGGTGGTAATGTGAGCCTGATGTGATTTGATCTGTGTAGACTCCGTTGCTCGTATATGTGAGACGAAGGGTATTAGATTACTAATAATCTAATAGTCTTTTCCCTCTTAGGGGCGATCATCTGACATACTCGTCCACCAAATCATATTTTTTGCAAAATCAATAGCGTGGGTTAGACACACATGCATTAAATCCAATGTCTTTTGAAAATATATCCAGAATGACTTACATCCGAAACCAAAATCATATTGTGTCCCAATCTTTACATTTCGGAAGAAACTTTTTCCGCATGATCTTATATTTAACAGCGCTTCTTGCTCAACTTTCCAAATCATCTTGGCTCTGGTCGGGATTACTGGCAAGAAGTACCAGGAAATAGCATTTCCCTAGAAAATTTTCACCACTTTTTGTTCTGTCAGCAGTAGTTGCCTCACATGAGCAAGAGTCAAGCCTCACTCCACACAGAATCTGTAATTTACACACTACACAGGTTTTGATTTGAGTTTGGAGGTACTCTCCTGGTGATTCAAAATCTGGACATATGTGTTTACCTTTCGTTATGTTGTTCATGGAATATAAGGGCCTTTCTGATGTTAACCTCAAAATTCAAAGAGAGAAATGCAGTATGAATTCAGCTAATATATTTCTCGTAAATTTTGGGGTACACGATAAATGATTGGATAGACGATATGTCATTACTTTTTTTCTTTCTGTGGGAGTGGTTTAGTCACCTAATGCACTCGTGCTGTGCTACTGTTATGGTATCAGAAACACGAGTAAGATATAGCTGTCGGTAAACTGAAGATAGAACATATGACGTTTTTTTAATAGTGATTCTAAATGAAATATTTTGTCTTTCACACTCTATAAAGAGGCATACGAAAGAGCCACAACGCATAAAATGAATTCGAGGTTACAACATCTGCGTTGCCATCAGCATAATTTCTGGAAAAGAACCACCAGTCTAGAAGTAGGCGGTGGAGAACCTTTGGGTCATCACCGTAACCCCTACTTAATCTTCTCTGCCAGCCCAGAGGTCAGAGCTGAGCTCTCAGTGGACTGAGTGCGAACAGCAACGGAAGTAGCAGCCTTGCTACCTTCCTCTATGATTTCCTTACGCGAGAGACAGGGAACCACCACTCGAGGAGGAGGAGTAGGTGAAAAAGATTTCATGTTTTTCACTTATAAAGAGATAACGTTTTACATCAGAGGAAAAGTTTTCAAAAGGTCTTTAAAAGATCGGCCATTTGAACTGTTTGCTTTAATGAAATATACAAAGAATTCGCTGATGCTCAGAGCGATGATGCAGTTATTCTTATGGGCACAGACAATACTAACTGCTTGTCCTACTGAAAATAATTCATCCTGTGGGATTCTTAGGTGCTTCCTAGAAGATAATATGTGTTAATGTTCAGAGAATGTGTGTTGAGCGGTGCTTCGTGCCGCCGCGTCGCCGTATTGATTGATTGATTTCTGTCGGTAACGTCTGCAAATTTATTGTTCATCCCATGTTCATCCTTTGAACAGTAGCGCAATAGGATTACAGATATCACAAAGGGTATTTGTCAGACCTCAGTGGGTTGATAATACATAGGATGTTACAGTTCGTAACAGGTATTTCATTCCATACATTACATAGTTTCATATGGTAAATTTTAGACGATATCCAAAAACGTGGATACAGATCTAAGATTTCACGCATCTTGTCATTAACAATAGTATGTTGTGACATTTCTTGCAGGGTTTGCTTGTGTCTAAATATTTGACCACAAACTTCACAGTTCACAGGATTAACATTTCCAGATAGGCCAAAGCGCCAACAGTACCTATATCTGGCAGTTACAACATATTGTAATCTTTTGATCTTATTACTTTCTCCATACACATGTTTTACTTTGAGTAGGTTTAGCCCGCTCCATCCCAACCCCAGCCATGATTCCATGCATCACCAAAAGACACGGCTTTCTTCTTCACCACACCATGGTTGGTGTGGTGAAGAACAGCTCTCCATGACATGAAACAGATCTTTGAGTCCCACTTCTTTCCATTGTCACAAGTAACCTGATCATCATGACAATAGTCATGGATCCAGCATCGTTACATCGTACATGACAGCAGCTCTCTCGAAGAACAAAGAGAGTCTCCAGAGAACGAAAAAGCATTTTCTCTCCGGTAGATAAAGATTAATGACGTAACTGAAAGATAATGAGAAAAGTTCACTTGTGCCACATGGGCGAAACTTGTACTAATATGGTTTAGAGAGCGGACTCAAAACTGTCTCAAGAGAAAATGTAATCGAATATTGTAGCCTAGATCAGGACCAGGAGGAGGTACCAAGAAACCCGTGTTCTTGCCCTGGATCATGAAAAAGTCTTGGATGCGGAATGTCTCAAAATGAATATGTTACCCTCAAGAGAAATAAGGCACCTTACTGACTGACCAGAAAGGCGAGCTTTAATGAGATTGATACTGCTTGATACATCTATTAAAATGAAAGGATAACCATCAAAATCCATAGAAGGTTGAAGATATCTCAGTTAGATTAACATACGAGAAATGAAATTCGCTCAGAATAGGTTATGGTTTTTGAACAGATCGCACATCAGATAGTGACGATAGTCTATTATCTGCGGACCCAGTGGTAGTTGATATAGAAAGTCCCCAAAAGCTGATGGCTAATCTTAACACGTGGGTGTTTTGATACAAAAGGTACATGGTGAGAATAAGCAACAGCAAACCGAAGTTAATCGACGATAAGGAATAAAGCAGTGCCTAGATCGATCTGTAAACACACCGAGTAAGCTGCCACACGCATGACAATTAACCGCCATGCACAGGTGATAAAGATTCATCCATTTCCTCGGCAGGATAGATATGACTGGCTGGTAGGGTGATGTATTTCTGGTATATATTCTGTAGGTGAGCAGGAAGCTTATGCCGACAATATGGGAGGTAAGAACAGAGGGAAAGGGCGGGTATAAATGGTTTCAACCGTTGCATTACGTCATTCCTCTGTTCAGGGTGTGTAGCCTAGGTGAGGAATGGTGGTGGTGAGGAAGTGTGTTGTGGCCAGGGAGGGATGGGAGTTGATATGATGAAGGAGGAGCACATGGTGGTAGTGAGGGAGATTTTCTCGTTGTAACTTAACCCTCCTGGGTATCGGGAGGAGGAGCTGCATCAGTGCAGTGAGCCAACGCATCAGTGGCTGTCAAGCATCGCTCCTTTGCATTGGTAGCTGTCTTTCCTTTCTGCCTCACCCACGCGTGGGCAGCTGGCTAGCTGGCTTTCTATCCATACACATGAAATATCTCCTAGTCATACAGAATGCTTGACAATATGTAACTCACATAATTCGTCTTTGAACCTTATATTTATCTCAGGTGAGCGCCTCTCTCTCTCTCTCTCTCTCTCTCTCTCTCTCTCTCTCTCTCTCTCTCTCTCTCTCTCTCTCTCTCTCTCTCTCTCTCTCTCTCTCTCTCTCTCTCTCTCTCTCTCTCTCTCTCTCTCTCATCCGGGATTCCCTGTGTTGTGGACAGGCATGCAAAGATCTGCTGACGACGCCTCATTTATCACTTTGCCTATTGTTTGCACCATGATTAAGGTAAATATAGCGACCAGATATCTATGAACGCTGTGGCTGGTTTAAGAGAGGAAGAACAAGACACGATACTGTAAGTCCTGCAGTTATCAGGCAGCTGTTCCAAGAGAAATGAACAGGACCTAACAACATTTTTGAAGGGAAAAAATTTCCTTGTGGTGCTTAGAAAGAAAGAAAGAGAAGAGTGGTAGCCGAATAGAGTGAACAAAACTGGTAATAAAACTGGGAAATACAAGGCAGATGGATGAACCATGAGAAGAAAGTAGGAAGAAGACAGCTTGAGAGATGAAGGAAGAAGGCTGGGCTAATTAATCATTCACAGAGAAACGACACCACACGAACCCAGGGTGGTTAGAATAGCTTAGGTAAGAGGAGGTTTGTGTTCCAGATAATCTAATGCATGTATTTCCACGGGTAGTTGTTCTGAGCTGCTCCAATAAGAAGGAAGAATAAGAAGTTTGAAAAATAAAACAATAAAACTTGCATAAGATCGTATGTAGCTGTGGTTGGGAATCAAGTTTTTGATGGCAAATGAATTTAAAGATATTGCGATGATGATGATGCCTCAAGACATGGAAAAAAAGCACCCGGGTAACAGTCTTCATGTTCCTTATCATAATGAATACGATTATCCTTCTCGGCGGTGAAAGATTCCTATGGGAGGTTACGACACGAAACTCGGGATGCCTAGATACTCAAGTGGTAGCCCTGAGGAAGAGAAACGCTTTATCGGAGTAGGATACAGGAAGACTGTAAAGTTTGTCCAACAACCGCTGCAGCGGCTGGGACTATATGGCACGGAACTGTCAAAGTAAATATCGGTGCCATTTCCGCAGGAAAAATGAAATTACACTTGTTGCAATGTGGAAGTAAATTTGGGCAATAGGATGTACTGTGTTACTGTAACTATGGCTGCACGACTTAAGCAGGTCCGCACTCAAACTGGCAACATGGTGGAATTGCAGCTACTGAAGCAGGAGGAGGGCTGGGGTGTTGCAGTAGAGACGAGTCATCTACCTGTAGAGAATATGTAGGGCAAGAGGACAAGAGGAAATATGAAAATGTTGCTCCAGAAGGGAATTCAGTGCTTAGGAAAAAGGCAAATGGTAACTGCCCATTTGCCTCGACAAGAAATTGTGGACGTTGAGCAGAATAAAGGAGATCCAGGAATGTGTACAGGATGGAGGGGGATGGTAGCCCACAACTGGGTGGACATCCCCAAAACATCACATGACAAAGAATTAACTTGAGTGGAATATATGATAATGGCAGGAGTTTACAAATGACAAATTATCAGTTTCTGTCGTTGATTACAGCTAATGTCCCAAGATCGTAGATGTATATACATTGATGAATAAGGAGGACATCATTGCCGCACAAGAAACGGGCAGTTTATTCAGATTACATAATTGTCAATATTTCTGTTTGACATGTGATAAGATAGATAATAAGAGAGGTTTGCTGAGTTATATTACACGATCAATATGTACATCCATAAATGATGTTATACCTGTATACTTATCATATTAAACCAACTTCTGATTAGTGATGCCAACCCTGGGGAATAATAGATCCAGTAACATTAATAGAAGACAAGACTACAATTCCTAAGAAAATTTGCTATGGTTAAAATGCTGTGCAATGATGACCATACCGTAATTTGAAGGATAACAGGATTTTCCAATACTTTATTTGTTATGGAATAAGAGTGAGCGTTAAGTTAGTCAGTACTAGCTTTACGTTACGAATAAACGTGAATTTCCACAAAAACAGAATCTAGGGTGTGTGAAAACTGATGGTTGGCAGACGACAAGAAGAAAAAGGAAATTGATCAATAATGTGCAGGAAGATTATGTAAATTTTGAGCCGAGGATATCCATTGTTTTTCATTCAGATTTTTATTGAATTAACTTTCTTTTGACGTCGGAGAAGCTCTTGATAGCTCAGGAAAAAGTAATGGAGAATGGAATGAATATTGTGATTATCACTAAAGATGACGGTTACATTAACAAGAAATGAAATGTTATAACATCTGTCTTTTTTCTAGTATCCCTTATAACTGGCATAGCATTATTGATAGCGAGTTATGTTATACATACATCAGGAAATTTGAATATCTTAAAAGATTTTCCAATATATGCACATGCACCGCATTCACAAAGGTGGCAAAATGCTATACAATACTTGTTTAATGCCTTGAGAGCTATTGCCACCTCGGGACTAGCGTAACATCGCACATTCAGTCATACAATATGTCGTCAAGGGAAGTTTATTCAGTAAAGGCCATCAACTGGGGTGGACGCGGACGATCCCTTACCACTCCGCTCCTGTCATGGATGCCTCTATCTCGCGTACACCCACACACCGCTCAGCACTGCTGTCACTAAGGCCGCCCTGGCTACTCTGCCCATCCAGTATACTTCTCATATTGATAACTAGGATTATTCAACAATATTTTAGCTTGGACAATGCTTACGATGAATCATAACTTTCAACGCTTGAAGTTGTACATTTGCTTTTCAAAACACTGGATGGTGAATTGTGAAGATAGTGAACATTTCCCAGGTATCCTTAACCCCATTGTAGGATCTTAATAAAAACACACTCTCCAGCCTTCTTGATCCTCTTACAAAAACCTGAGCTCATGTGATGTCGCTCTGCTCGTTGCCCATGTTAAAGGAACTAATTAGAGGAGGTATAAATTGCATAAATGAATGAGGCAACATCTTTCTTCTTGTCTATCTCCAATGTTACAGTGACGACTCTGATGCTCTGGACAAGCGTTTCCCAAATAACGATAAATGTGACTACTGATGCTTCACCAGTTACTTAGAAGCAAAAGTGACACTCTGCAGTGGCATGTAATGGGTGTGACAGTTTAGGATATGATCATTTTCATATAAACATCATCTCATAAGTTTCGTCACAAGGATATAGCGCTACTGTAAGTTTTTCTTATTTTGAAGATTTTAATCACGGATAAAAGTCCACACTAGGGCCGGTCATTAATCGAAATGTAGAGGGAATCATCAAACGAAAAAGGAAAAGACAAGGGAAAGTATTTACAAATTTTTGAGGATGTGAAAGACCTGTCAAATGTGCAAGGTCATAATTATTGGGAAATTCAAGAGAAGGTAGAGAGTTCCAAAGCTTCGACGTGCAGGGAAAGAAGTAGGTATCAAAACGGCTCATCCTCAAGTTGCCAAGTTGCTGATGGCTTCACAATAATCATGTGACGCAGCAACTTGCCGAGTATTGCGTGGTCTAGTTAGTGCTAGGGGCACACAAGCAGCTAGCTCTCGGGAACGAAAATCAAAGTAATACCTACAAAAAAGGAAAGGTGAACATTGCGGAGTAGGCAAGGGAGTCAAGTTTGGAAAGTAGCCTGGGATAGTTTATAAGTCGGACTGCTTTCGACTCAACTCTCTCAAGTAAGAATGCAGAGCTAGAACCACCCCAAATGTTATAGCAGTACTCCATACAAGAACGAATCAATCCCTTGTATAAACAGAGCAACTGTTCAGAAGAGAAGTTTGGACCAAACAGAAAACCTAGTTTCTTAGAGGCAGACTTAGCGATTCCCTTAAAGTGGGGTTTTCAAGAAAGAGTGGATGTTACAGTAATACCAAGTATATTCACTGAGTGAAGAGGTGGAATCACAGAACCGTCAAAGAAGAAACAAGAGTTGTGAGAAGTTTTCGATAAAGAGATGGGTAAAAACGGTCTTGGAGGCATCAGGCTTAACAAGATTTTGTGCACCCCACCAAAATATCCTGTCCAAGTCTGAGTTTATTGAGGAAGCTGTGTCAGGACGAAATGCAGATCGAGTGAGAGAAGGGGGAGCAGATTATAGAGCTATATAGCATAACTGTATTGCTGGGGGGGGACAGTAAATATCACCGCTTAATCATTTCAGTAGCATTAGATAACGGTCTCCATAACATTACACAAGTAACAGATAATAACGATATGAACATATGCAACATAACCTTACTGTTTCATTGATCAAATCATGTGTGTCGTACTCATAATTGCTGCAACAATGTTATATGTGTATCAGTTCTGAGTTAACATTTACGAGAGCGAACGCTTTCTTTTCGTTGATCAGAATGTTCGAGCCGGAGGATGACTAGGCTTCACTGGTTTGAAGACTCGTTCCAGCATGTCATAGTTCCAATTGCAAAGGCACTTTTGCTTGTCACTTTGCATTAATCTTCGTCTTCCTGTAGTTAGTGATTACCGAGGTGACCTTAAATAGATGAATTAGGAAAAATGTTTGACATGAAAATTTACAGAAATGTGAATCAATATGGAGTCTTGTGGAGATAGAGCAAATTAGGCCCTGACCTCCAAGGTAAATATTGGGTTACTTTTTTATTGAATAGATATAGTAACGAAACATTGTCGCAAGACCTTTGAAGGTATATATTCCGTAAATTGATCTAATGAAGGAGTTGGCTGACTTTTCGTTGAAAATAATCGAAAATGGTAATTATAAGTTTTATTCATGTTCACTAGAATATTCATTGTTTGGTTGGTAACCATTCAGATTATCTAGAAACCATGTAATATGGTTTGGGAATTGAAAGCCAGAAATGTGTCACCAACGCAACGATGGAAGGACATATCTGTAACCAGTTAACGTTATGAAACACTAGAAAACTATTAGCACGTTTCGCAACCGAACAGAATATGTACAGACTTTGCAGTCCTTGGGAAGGAAGGCTGTACCTTGCGGAACCTCTTGTGACTTAGGATCCCCAAGGTGGGACGAGGCAGAGAAGCATGCCAAGCTGACAATCAGGAGAGATAATGAGTGTCAGCCAGTTCACACGAACTCACAACAGAGTCATTAGTACATAGTTCGTATCATCAAGAACTCATACCATCAACAACTCATACCGTCAAGAACTATTCTCATTACCATCTTGCACTATTAACGCTTCGCTACGTTTAAAACTCATGCCTTCAAAAACAGTCAATAGACCGCACAAGCAACAGTTCGCACTGTTACCAGCTTGTACCATCAACAGCTTGTACTAGCAACAACTCATGCCATCAGTAGTAACTCATCACATCCGCTGCTCGACTGATCATTCACTTCTGCTCCTCTAGCATTTTACGTTGGACGAGAATTAGGCTTGATGTAGCCAGTTGATTAATCATCATTACTGTGCTGGCGTTGGCTGCACCTCATCAGTTGAAATTGGTAATGTTATCATTGTTTGCACGATTAATATGAATTGTTGCTATTGAAGAGAACTGTGTATGATATCCATTTTGTATACTATTATCAGATTACTGGCTGAGCTTATTATCATATAACGTGTATTAACGAATTGGTTATTATGTACTGGACTGTGCTTTACTAAACCGACTTTGTAGATTTTACAACGCACAATTCTGGTACGGATTTTATATTTCTATGTATACTGTTGCATTATGGTCCTGTATTTGTACACAATTTATCCTGATGGCAGAATTTATCGCATTTTGTTAAGAACATTATCTGCCTGAATTGGTGAAAGATGAACGCTTCTATATGAGATGTATCCTCCTTTCTGAATGTGTTTATTCTGTATTTCGTTCATAGCATTATTTACGCTGTTTAGATATCTTACCTGTATTATCGTGAGTGCTACAGGAGAGATGTGTTGCCTGTTCTTTAACTATATAACCTGAAGAACTTACAACATAGTTACTCAAACAATCAACAAAGATGTACAGAAGTATTGTGGTTTGATGTAGCTGCCTACCTTAATGCATCACCATCCTTAATTGTTCAGTGTTATCCTCTAGATTGTGACATACTGTAACTTGTATCATACCGATGAAGAATATCTCAGATATCAGTTTACATACGTGCGCTGTCGCGGTGGACGGTGTGATATGAACAATTGTCCTGATCTAGTAAAAACTAAAGTAATTAATAATCAACATCCCCTTTTACTGTAACTACAATTTACCTTTTACAATGTTGCCAGCCAGTCCAGTACCACACTCGATTGTCTATGATGCATGGATATACTGTACATTGCAATATATCATATGCTGCCAAAACAATCATTTCCCTATATAGTTAAGGTTACGAATGGAGAATATATATGACACGCAAAGACTTGCATTAAGTTTTAGAGAAAGACTGACTTCAACTAAGCCATCCATCTGCTCTACTAAACCTAAAACCGTTCTTTTATTCACATTAGCTCTCAACTTCTTCCCTGCACACACTATCCTAAACTCGAACAACAACATTTCTGTTTCTCATTCGGATCTGCCACCAGCGATGAACAATCAGCAAACAAGATTGCATTCTCGTCCTTCTCACCTTGTATTTACCGTCCTCAGCAACCCATCCTCAAACAAATCGAACAGCCATGGTGGCATCCCACACCCTACCGCAGACCAGCCTTCACCTGAACTTCTCACTCCGCTCTGCTGACTTGCACACACATCTTACAGTCATAATGAAACCTTACTGCTCCTAGTGGCATTCGACTCACATTATCTATTCATGACGAGCATAGAAAACATAGGCGCCATTATTGATGATCATGGAGAACATGAGTACCGTCACTGATAATCATGGAGAACATGGGTGTCGTCAGTGATGATCATGGAGAACATGGGTGTCGTCAGTGATGATCATGGAGAACATGGATGTCGTCAGTGATGATCATGGAGAACATGGGTACCGTCAGAGATTATCATGGGGAACATGGGTACCGTAAACGATGATCATGGAGAACATGGGTACCGTCAGCTGATGATTATGGAGAACATGAGTACCATCACTGATGATCATGGAGAAAATGAGTGCGTCAGTGATGATCATTGAGAACATGGGTGTCGTCAGTGATGATCATGAAGAACGTGGGTGTCGTCAGTGATGATCATGGAGAACATGGGTACCGTCAGTGATGATCATGGAGAACATGGATGTCGTCAGTGATGATCATGGAGAACATGGCTATCGTCAGTGATGATCATGGAGAACATGGGCGTCGTCAGTGATGATCATGGAGAACATGGATGTCGTCAGTGATGATCATGGAGAACCTGGCTATCGTCAGTGATGATCATGGAGAACATGGGCGTCGTCAGTGACGATCATGGAGAACATGGATGTCGTCAGTGATGATCATGGAGAACCTGGCTATCGTCAGTGATGATCATGGAGAACATGGGCGTCGTCAGTGATGATCATGGAGAACATGGATGTCGTCAGTGATGATCATGGAGACCATGGGTGTTGTCAGTGATGATCATGGAGAACATGGGTGTTGTCAGTGATGATCATGGAGAACATGGATGTCGTCATTGATGATCATGGAGAACATGGATATCGTCAACGATGATCATGGAGAACATGGGTGTTGTCAGTGATGATCATGGAGAACATGGATGTCGACAGTGATTATCATGGAGAACATGGATGTCGTCAGTGATGATCATGGAGAACATGAGTACCATCAGTGATGATCATGGAGAACATGGATGTCGTCAGTGATGATCGTGGGGAACATGGGTGTCGTCAGTGATGATCATGGAGAACATGGATGTCGTCAGTGATGGTCATGGAGAACATGGGTACCGTCAGTGATGATCATGGAGAACATGGATGTCGTCAGAGATAATTATGAAGAACATGGCTGTCCTCAGTGATGATAATGGAGAACATGGGTGTCGTCTGTGATGATCATGGAGAAAATGGATGTCGTCAGTGATGATCATGGAGTACATGAGTACCATTGGTGATGATCATGGAGAACATGGGTGTTGTCAGTGATGATCATAGAGAATTTGGATGTCGACAGTGATGATCATGGAGAACATGAGTACCCTCGGTGATGATCATGGAGAACGTGGTTGTCGTCAGTGATGATCATGGAGAACATGGGTGTCTTCAGTGGTGATCATGGAGAGCATGGGTTTTGTCAGTGATGATCATGGAGAACATGAATGTCGACAGTGATGATCATGAAGAACATGAGTACCATCAGTGATGATCTTGGAGAACATGGCTGTCGTCAGTGATGATCATGGAGAACATGAGTACCATCAATGATGATCATGGAGAACATGGATGTCGTTAGTGATGATCATGGAGAACATGGGTGTTGTCAGTGATAATCATGGAAAACATTGCTGTCGTCATTGATGATCATGGAGAACATGGATGTCGTCAGTGATGATCATGGAGAATATGGATGTCGTCAGTGATGATCATGGAGAACATGAGTACCATCAGTGATGATCATGGAAAACATGGATGTCGACAGTGATGATCATGGACAACAAGAATGTCGTCAGTGATGATCATGGAGAACATGGATGTCGTCAGTAATGATCATGGAGAACATGGGTGTTGTCAGTGATGATCATGGAGAACATGAGTACCATCAGTGATGATCATGGAAAACATGGATGTCGACAGTGATGATCATGGACAACAAGAATGTCGTCAGTGATGATCATGGGGAACATGGGTGTTGTCAGTGATGATCTTGGAGAACATGGGTGTTGTCAGTGATGATCATGGAGAACATGGATGTCGTCATTGATGATCATGGAGAACATGGATATCGTCAGCGATGATCATGGAGAACATGGGTGTTGTCAGTGATGATCATGGAGAACATGGATGTCGACAGTGATTATCATGGAGAACATGGATGTCGTCAGTGATGATCATGGAGAACATGAGTACCACCAGTGATGATCATGGAGAACATGGATGTCGTCAGTGATGATCATGGGGAACATGGGTGTCGTCAGTGATGATCATGGAGAACATGGATGTCGTCAGTGATGATCATGAAGAACCTGGGTACCGTCAGTGATGACCATGGAGAATATGGATGTCGTCAGTGATGATCATGGAGAACATGGATGTCGTCAGTGATGATCATGGAGAACATGGGTGTTGTCAGTGATGATCATGGAAAACATGGCTGTCGTCATTGATGATCATGGAGAACATGGATGTCGTCAGTGATGATCATGAAGAACATGGGTACCGTCAGTGATGATCATGGAGAACATGGATGTCGTCAGTGATGATCATGGAGAGCATGAGTTCCATCAGTGATGATCATGGAAAACATGGATGTCGACAGTGATGATCATGGACAACAAGAATGTCGTCAGTGATGATCATGGAGAACATGGGTGTCGTCAGTAATGATCATGGAGAAAATGGGTGTCGTCAGTGATGATCATGGAGAACATGGATGTCGACAGTGATTATCATGGAGAACATGGATGTCGTCAGTGATGATCATGGAGAACATGAGTACCATCAGTGATGATCATGGAGAACATGGATGTCGTCAGTGATGATCATGGAAAACATGGCTGTCGTCATTGATGATCATGGAGAACATGGATGTCGTCAGTGATGATCATGAAGAACATGGGTACCGTCAGTGATGATCATGGAGAACATGGATGTCGTCAGTGATGATCATGGAGAACATGAGTACCATCAGTGATGATCATGGAAAACATGGATGTCGACAGTGATGATCATGGACAAGAAGAATGTCGTCAGTGATGATCATGGAGAACATGGGAGTCGTCAGTACATGACTGTCGTCAGTAATGATCATGGAGAACATGGATGTCGTCAGTGATGATCATGGAGAACATGGGTATCGTCAGTGATGATCATATAGAACATGGATGTCGTCAGTGATGATCATGGAGAACATGGATGTCGTCAGTGATGAGCATGGATAACATGAGTTCAATCAGTGATGATCACGGAGAACATGGATGCCATCACTGATGATCATGGAGAACATGGGTACCGTCAGTGATGATCACGGAGAACATGGATGTCGTCAGTGATGATCATGGAGAACATGGCTGTCGTCAGTAATGATCATGGAGAACACGGGAGTTGTCAGTGATGATCTTGGAGAACATGGATGTCGTCAGTGATGATCAGGGAGAACATGGATATCGTCAGTGATGATCGTGGAAAACATGGGTGTTGTCAATGATGATCATGGATAACATAAGTACCATCAGTGATGATCATGGAAAACATGAGTACCATCAGTGATGATCAAGGAGAACATGGATGTCGTCAGTGATGATCATGGAGAACATGGATGTCGTCAGCGATGATCATGGAGAACATGGATGTCGACATTGATGCTCATGGAGAACATGAGTACCCTCAGTGATGATCATGGAAAACATGGATGTCGACAGTGATGATCATGGAGAACATGGATGTCGTCAGTGATGATCATGAAGAACATGGGTACTGTCAGTGATGATCATGGAAAACATGAGTACCATCAGTGATGATCATGGAAAACATGGATGTCGTCAGTGATGATCATGGAGAAGATGGATGTCGTCAGTGATGATTCTAGAGAACATGGATGTCGACAGTGATGCTCATGGAGAACATGAGTACCATCAGTGATGATTATGGAAAACATGGATGTCGACAGTGATGATCATGGAGAACATGGGTGTCGACAGTGATGCTCATGGAGAACATGAGTACCATCGGTGATGGTCATGGAGAACATGGATGTCGACAGTGATGATCATGGAGAACATGGGTGTCGACAGTGATGCTCATGGAGAACATGAGTACCATCGGTGATGGTCATGGAGAACATGGATGTCGACAGTGATGATCATGGAGAACATGGATGTCGACATTGATGCTCATGGAGAACATGGGTACTGTCAGTGATGATCATGGAAAACATGAGTACCATCAGTGATGATCATGGAAAACATGGATGTCGTCAGTGATGATCATGGAGAACATGGATGTCGTCAGTGATGATTCTGGAGAACATGGATGTCGACAGTGATGCTCATGGAGAACATGGGTACCGTCAGTGATGATCACGGAGAACATGGATGTCGTCAGTGATGATCATGGAGAACATGGATGTCGACAGTGATGCTCATGGAGAGCATGAGTACCGTCAGTGATGATCATGGAAAACATGGATGTCGACAGTGATGATCATGGAGAACATGGGTGTCGACAGTGATGCTCATGGAGAACATGAGTACCATCGGTGATGGTCATGGAGAACATGGATGTCGACAGTGATGATCATGGAGAACATGGATGTCGACAGTGATGCTCATGGAGAATATGAGTACCATCAGTGATGATCATGGAAAACATGGATGTCGACAGTGATGATCATGGAGAACATGGATGTCGTCAGTGATGATCATGGAGAACAAGTGTTCTGTCAGTGATGATCTTGGAGAACAAGGATGTCGTCAATGATGATCATGAGGAACATGGATGTCGTCAGTGATGATCGTGGAGAACATGGATATCGACAGTGATGATCATGGAGAACATGAATGTCGTCAGTGATGATCATGGAGAACATGGATATCGTCAGTAATGATCATGGAGAATATGGGTCTCGTAAGTGATGATCATGGAGAACATGGATGTCGTCAGTAATGATCATGGAGAACATGGGTACCGTCAGTGATGATCATGGAGAACATGGATGTCGTCAGTAATAATCATGGAGAACATGGATGTCGTCAGTGATGATCATGGAGAACATGGGTGTCGTCAGTGTTGATCATGGAGAAGATGGATGTCGTCAGTGATAATCATGGAGAACATGGCTGCCTTCATTGATGATCATGGAGAACATAGGTACCGTCAGTGATGATCATGGAGAACATGGATGTCGTCAGTGATGATCATGGAGATCATGGGTGTCTTCAGTGGTGTTCATGGAGAACATGGGTATTGTCAGTGATGATCATGGAGAACTTGGATGTCGACAGTGATGATCATGGAGAACATGAGTACCATCGGTGTTGGTCATGGAGAACATGGTTGTCGTCATTGATGATCATGGAGAACATGGGTGTCTTCAGTGGTGATCATGGAGAACATGGGTGTTGTCAGTGATAATCATGGAGAACATGAATGTCGATAGTGATGATCATGAAGAACATGAGTACCATCAGTGATGATCATTGAGGACATGGCTGTCGTCAGTGATGATCATAGAGAACATGGATGTCGTAGGTGATGATCACGGAGAACGTGGGTGTTGTCAGTAATAATCATGGAGAACATGGCTGTCTTCAGTGATGATCATGTAGAACATGGGGACCGTCATTGATGATCATGGAGAACATGGTTGTCGTCAGTGATGATCATGGAGAACACGGGTACCGTCAGTGATGATCATGGAGAACATGGATGTCGTCAGTGATAATCATGGAGAACATGGCTGTCCTGTGATGATCATGGAGAACATGGATGTCGTCAGTGATGATCATGGAGAACATGGGTACCGTCAGTGATGATCATGGAGAACATGGATGTCGTCAGTGATGATCATGGTGAACATGGGTACCGTAGTTATGATCAAGGAGAACATGGATGTCGTCAGTGATGATCATGGAGAACATGGGTGTCGTCATTGATGATCATGGAGACCATGGGTGTCGTCAGTGATGATCATGGAGAACATGGGTGTCGTCATTGATGATCATTGAGAACATTGGTGTCGTTAGTGATGATCATGGAGAACTTGGATATCGTCAGTGATGATCTTATAGAACATGGGTACCGTAAGTGATGATTATGGAGAACATGGATACCGTAAGAGATGATCATGGAGAACATGGGTACCGTAACAGATGATCATGGAGAACAGTGTTACCAGTACATAGGAACGATGGATTATCGTCACCAGGGTAGGAGGGCCCAGTAATGCGGGGAGATTATTGCTGGTTTTTAAAGAAAGTGAAACGCACAAAAAAGGAAGGGTAACTAGAACATAAAGTTGTCTCAAAAGCAACTTTCTTGAGTGATAATCTTTTATACATTTAAGTTTTCTGTTTGAAATTTACTGCACATGGAAATGAACATTCATTTTGACACTAGTCCTGGCATAACAGTAGTAGTTGTCACACACTACACACCGTTCATACTGGAGATGACAGAGAGTTTTTCATGTGTTATAGTATGGTTCTGTATGACGTTGTGGCATAGAAACTTGGCGTAATGGAATGTTTCCAGGAATATTCATTTTTCTAATTCAGTGCATTTGAAACAGCTGAAAGCACATGCTCCTTATTCGGTTAAATAAATTTCCAAAATTTGTTTCTAGATAAACAACCTAATCAACAAAAAATGACGTAATAGTCCTATGTGAGACTGACTAATTGACTGTATTATGTCATATCTGATTGTTAGAATGATATCGTATGAGTTCACTGACACAAAGACCCTAGTTTATATAACCTTCTGTCCCATCAAAATTTAGTGTCCTAGAAAACGCGGTTAAGCCTACCAACCCATCAAGTACTTAACGGGATGACCCAAACAATTAAACCTGTAACTTCATGAAACTAATTAAGCAACTCGCACCATTACCACAGTTAATGAGCGCCTGCTTTATTGAAGACATTCTTTCTTAGTCATTTCTTAGAGCGCCATGCAAGGCTCAAGACTGTCATTAACGGTGTTCATACGACCTCCATAACACGCCATGCCTACCTGCTCCTGGACCTGGACTGTTGAGGTGAGAAGGTGATCTGAGACATCACCAGGAGTCTCAGGGCTCCGGCATCATCAACACTCACAATTATTTCACTGCCATGGTCCGTACTTGAATATATACCTCACTTATGTTTTCAAAAACCTGTCCATTAGGTTCTGGTATTTTAAGTTTCAAGGTCTTATGATGAAAAATAATCGTAATTACAAACCAGTTCTTAATGATCTAAAGTTAATAACTAGGTGAATATGAAGGGATTTTACATGGCAAAAAGTCATTGTTAAATGAAACGGAAATAAATATTAGGTTCCCGCTCATAACTGACATAAATGAGTTCTGTCGTAATCATGGTTAACTCGTATTTGACCAGAGTGACTACTAAAATGTTGATTATTTTCATCTGATATAGACAGTCGGGGAATTACTAGATTACACTGACAATTGTATCGCAATTTCCACCTTGTTATGCTGATGATTTGAAACTGGTAATCTCTCGTACATTGTATGAGATTAAGCCAAAATGAAAATTTATCTACTCATCTA
>NC_092243.1:26076594-26082580 GCF_036320965.1 Panulirus ornatus | reverse complement strand
TTTACTCTTAACTTTCTTCTTTCACACACTTTACCAAACTCAGTCACAAGCTTCTGCAGTTTCTCACATGAATCAGCCACCAGCGCTGTATCATCAGAGAACAACAACTAACTCACTTCCCAAGCTCTCTCATCCCCAACAGACTTCATACTTGCCCCTTTTTCCAAAACTCTTGCATTCACCTCCCTAACAACCCCATCCATAAACAAATTAAACAACCATGGAGACATCACACACCCCTGCCGCAAACCTACATTCACTGAGAACCAATCACTTTCCTCTCTTCCTACACGTACACATGCCTTACATCCTCGATAAAAACTTTTCACTGCTTCTAACAACTTGCCTCCCACACCATATATTCTTAATACCTTCCACAGAGCATCTCTATCAACTCTATCATATGCCTTCTCCAGATCCATAAATGCTACATACAAATCCATTTGCTTTTCTAAGTATTTCTCACATACATTCTTCAAAGCAAACACATGATCCACACATCCTCTACCACTTCTGAAACCACACTGCTCTTCCCCAATCTGATGCTCTGTACATGCCTTCACCCTCTCAATCAATATCCTCCCATATAATTTACCAGGAATACTCAACAAACTGTAATTTGAGCACTCACTCTTATCCCCTTTGCCTTTGTACAATAGCACTATGCACGCATTCCGCCAATCCTCAGGCACCTCACCATGAGTCATACATACATTAAATAACCTTACCAACCAGTCAACAATACAGTCACCCCCTTTTTTAATAAATTCCACTGCAATACCATCCAAACCTGCTGCCTTGCCGGCTTTCATCTTCCGCAAAGCTTTTACTACCTCTTCTCTGTTTACCAAATCATTTTCCCTAACCCTCTCACTTTGCACACCACCTCGACCAAAACACCCTATATCTGCCACTCTATCATCAAACACATTCAACAAACCTTCAAAATACTCACTCCATCTCCTTCTCACATCACCACTACTTGTTATCACCTCCCCATTTGCGCCCTTCACTGAAGTTCCCAATTGCTCCCTTGTCTTACGCACTTTATTTACCTCCTTCCAGAACATCTTTTTATTCTCCCTAGAATTTAATGATACTCTTTCACCCCAACTGTCATTTGCCCTTTTTTTCACCTCTTGCACCTTTCTCTTGACCTCCTGTCTCTTTCTTTTATACATCTCCCACTCAATTGCATTTTTTCCCTGCAAAAATCGTCCAAATGCCTCTCTCTTCTCTTTCACTAATACTCTTACTTCTTCATCCCACCACTCACTACCCTTTCTAATCAACCCACCTCCCACTCTTCTCATGCCACAAGCATCTTTTGCGCAATCCATCACTGATTCCCTAAATACATCCCATTCCTCCCCCACTCCCCTTACTTCCATTGTTCTCACCTTTTTCCATTCTGTACTCAGTCTCTCCTGGTACTTCCTCACACAAGTCTCCTTCCCAAGCTCACTTACTCTCACCACCCTCTTCACCCCAACATTCACTCTTCTTTTCTGAAAACCCATACAAATCTTCACCTTAGCCTCTACAAGATAATGATCAGACATCCCTCCAGTGACACCTCTCAGCACATTAACATCCAAAAGTCTCTCTTTCGCGCGCCTGTCAATTAACACGTAATCCAATAACGCTCTCTGGCCATCTCTCCTACTTACATAAGTATACTTATGTATATCTCGCTTTTTAAACTAGGTATTCCCATATATATATATGGAAGTTTGGGAATATATATATATATATATAAAGACTAGGAGGGATAAAAGATGATCTTCGAATTACGTATAATTGGTAAGGTGTGTTGTAAAATTGTGATTGTACGGGTGGTGGAATGCCATTTGGTCGTCGGGTTTTGACAGAAGGGCGTTCTGTGTTTCCGGATCAGTCGGTATTGTTACCTTATTTGCTAAGGAGTTGACAACAAACAAGAACCTAGAGTACTTATGGATTATTGCTCAAGACTATTCTTTTACATAGCGATATATAATAAAGAAATGCTTTCCGCTTTTCGTTCTCATATTCTTTTTTTAGTTATAAGTGGTTTAGATATTCTATTATTTCAGTCTAGAGATAAGATATTTGACACAAGTGATAAGTACAAGTGTGACGTCACGACGTCTTGAACAAACTGAGATGATAAGTAATGCTTTCACAGAACAGGCGGCTGTAAGTGTTGATAAAACGTTAATCACCTGCGTTGTACCATCCCCCCCTCAGCACATAAGGAGCCACTTTTATCGTAAACAGCGTCTAAGATTATTGTGTACTGATAATTCCAATTATGTACACATGTAATAACACCGACTGCCAGATATAACTATTCTTCTAATATACCATGATTCATTCCATTTTAATCAATACCTACATAAAGAGGCGTAAACAATACTTTAATCCCGACGTCACTCAAGCTAAAGTGTTGTCACGCTGAGTGAAATCTGCTTAATCAAAAGTGGAAATAACGTTCACAAATTGCATCCAGAGTAGATCAGTAGAAACATCTACTTTATGAAGTATTCAAATCGCAGAAGTACAAAGTAATATCTTAAAATTATGTCGTTATAGGCAATGATGAAAAATTCTTATCAGCACCTATAGCTTATGAACTTAACATTTATAAGGTTATAGTTTTTTTTTCTTTTTTTTGATTTTCCAAAAGAGGGAACAGAGGGGGGCCAGGTGAGGATATTCCACAAAGGCCCAGTCCTCTGTTCTTAACGCTACCTCGCTAATGCGGGAAATGGCGGATAGTTTAAAAGAAAAAGAAAGAAAGAGATAACAAGTACATGTCTTCCAACTTCCTTGTTCTGAGTAGACTTTTTAGTTCAGCTTCAGGAGCAACTGATTTTCAAACTTCCTATCATCAAGCCTCGCTCACTCTTGGTTGAATATCAGTCCACCAGTAATAAGGAGACCCTCACTGGAACGTCAACTTACCCATGTGGGAAGGTTTAGATACAGTTTTGAATGATAAAGTCTTTGATACTTCGTTCAAAACTCAACAGGTAGAGGAGAAACATACAAGGAGATTCTGTGTTGTTTGTTTTTATCAAATCTGGATGCGTGGACATAAGAACTCTAAGCGAAAGTTAGAGAGTTGCTACTCCTAGCTTAGAAAGCTGAGCATTTCTATTTACAGAAAGTACTTGTCTATAAGTCTCTCAATATATCTGGACATATTTTCCACATACTGTACAGCATGCTGTTCTGTGTACTACTTAAATACATTAGAGATTATCTGTAGTGATGTGGCAAAATGAAACACTTTATCGGATGCTCTTTTTCCAGTCATGTTATATTAGCACATCCAGTTTTACGTTGTTACCAACAGTTTTCCATGTCACTGGCAGCTTATGAATTTCTTGGCTCCTGTTCCTTTTGGGAGGTTTGAAATACAGTTTCAAACGGGAAAAGTCTATAATTCTTATAAAAAATTCATCAGGCAGAGATAAAGCGTGTGAAGAACACCATATTGTATATCTGTTATGATACCAGAAACATGAACGTCTTGATTTTCTGGAAAAGTGTGGAATCTTAGCATGAAGGAGGTGGGTGATGCAACCCGGAAAGGGTGACTAAGAGGGTCACTTGACTGCCCAGTTGACGCATGTGACTGATGGATTTCAAGACCATCGCTGCCAAATTCCTCTTATCACTGGATTATATTGAAGTTCGAGTTTTTGAAGGAATGTAATGAATGGTTTTGGAGAAATGTAGTAGTGTAAAAGAACGATGTTAAGAATATACTTAAAGCGAAGGTAAACGCTTAGGGGAAAAAAAACTGTGCAAAGATTAGATCCTTGAAAAAGTCATGCATGAGGAAAGTAATTTCTTTAATGTTGATTCTTCCTTTCTGTCTAATTTGATTGAGGTGTTTCTATTTCATTCGTCCATCGACCTGGTGGGACAGATGATAATAATGATAATATAGTAATGATAATGATAATGATAATAATAGTAACAATGATAACAATAATGATAATAATGATAATAATAATAATAATAATAATAATGATAATAATAATAATAATAATAATAATAATAATAATAATAATGATAATAAAAATAATAATAATAATAATAATAATAATAATAATAATAATAATAATAATAATAATAATAATAATAATAATAATAATAATAATAATAGTAATAACAATAATAATAATAATAATAATAATAATAATAATAATAATAATAATAATAATAATAATAATAATAACAATAATAATAATAATAATAATAACAACAATGATAATAATAATAATAATAATGATAATAATAATAATAATAATAATAATAATAATAATAATAATAATAATAATAACAACAACAATAATAATAATAATAATAATAATAATGATAATAATAATAATAATAATAATAATAATAATAATAATGATAATAACAATAATAGCAGTGATAATGATAATAATAATAACAATAATGATAATAATAATGATAATAACAATAATAATAACAATATTAATAATAATGATAATAATAATAATAATTATAATAATAATAATAATAATAATAATAATAATAATAATAATGATAATGATAATAACAATAATAATAATAATAATAATAATAGTAATAATAATAATAATGATAATAATAATGATAATAATAATAATAATAATAATAATAATAATAATAATAATAATAATAATAATAATAATAATAATAATAATAATAATAATAATAATAATAATAATAATAATAATAATAATAATAATAATAATAATGATGATGATGATGATGATAATAATAATAACAATAGAGATAATGATAATAAAAATAATGTTAATGATAGTAATAATGATAAAATGATATTAATAATACTAACAATGCTACTACTACTGCTACTACTACTACTACTACAGAAACTAATAATAATGATAACAATAATGATATTAACATGATATGGCCTATGCCTCATAGATCATGTCAAAGCCTATATTCACTAGTTTACATCAGAACATCGATATTTTCACTACACTTATATGTCATCGAGACACTCATACCTTCCTCAATTACAGTCTATCCTCGCTACCTTCACTTTCTGTACATCCTCATTTTCTCTATATCCTCAACTTCATTATATCCTAATCGTTATTATATCTTGTCTTCATAATTCTAAGTCACCAAATTGTTATGGGTCAGACCAAAGGCCATCTGCATGGCAATCTCATCTTCACCAAACCCTCAATATCACAAGTCAGGTCCCATGCGCAGCCCTCGAACACCACAGCCCCCACCCCCTGCAAGGACCTTTCTTCTCCCAACCCCACCTCCAGCACAGCCCTCCCCTCTCCCGACGCTAACCCCCACATCACCATTATTCCCAATTCCCATCTCCAGCCTGGCCCTCCCATCCCCTACTCCTATCTCTAGTACTGCCTTCCCCTTAAACGACCCCCCCCCCCACCCCCACCCATCCCTGCAAGGCCCACCCATCCTCAAACCCCATCCCATGGATGGCTCTCCCTCGGACTCACCACTGTAGGAAGGCCATCCCTTGCTCAGACTCCCACTTGAAGGAGGGCCCTCCCTTCCCCCGACTCCTACCCTAAAACTTTTGTCTTCTTTAGAGCTACCAGCCTCCAGCACGGCCCTCCTCTCCAAAGACCCTCAAACCCCTGCACGGCCCTACTCCCTACCGTCTCCTCCCCACCACCTTAAGCAAGACCAACCTTTCCCGATTCCCTTCCTTAAACTCCCCTTCCCTCAACCCAACCCTTCAGTCGAGCAATGCCTTCTCTTCCCTGAACCCTGCCCATTGCTAAGCCTGACCCTCCCAGGATCCTCACTCAGGACCGGGTGGTCTGTACGGTCGCTGTGGCCGTGGTGGCCTCACTGTTCCTCTCTGTGGTACAGACCATGGCTTGTGTCGAACAAAGTCCATTGTGTACAGACCATGGCTTGTGTCAGACACAGTTCATTATGTATAGAATGTAATGTATAATTTTCT
>NC_092243.1:25991594-26071594 GCF_036320965.1 Panulirus ornatus | reverse complement strand
GAAACGTGTAGAAAATGGCGATGCGGAGAAATTTTGATCGAGTATTAAAAGGTAATTTCTCACAGCATCATTATCAGATGAACGGGAACACTCACACTGCTAATGGAATACCTCTCTTGCCTCTACTGATAAGCAATGATGCAATTCTGGGTGCATGCCATTAGTCACCAAGCTATCCATCCTAACGATAGTGATACTGAAATTAACATTAGAGTCCTTGATCCTCCTCGGCTCAGGGACATACACTAACAGTGATGTCTTCATGATTGGATGTGAAGAGGTGGGCTCCACTTGTGCTTTGATGCTCAAATTTCAGGGCATCAGCGCTTCTTCCTCCTGACACAAGTAAGGCTTATGGTCCTGATGGCATCCATCCCAGTGTACTGAAAGTGTGCCTCTGAACTTGCACCTGAGCTTGTTCGTCTGTTCCGTTTCTGTTTAAAAACCAAAACTTTTCCTTCTCCTTGGAAGCATGCATTGATAATCCCATTCCTAAGAAAGGTGACCGTTCTGACCCCTCCAACTATCGTCCTGCTGCTTTGACATCCAAATTCTTTGAATCCCTCCTCAACTCCCATATTCTTAAAATCCTCGAAAATCATAGTCTTCTCGCTGATTACCAGAGTAAGGTATGATCTGCCAGTGATATTCTTATCTTACTAATGTCTGTTCATCATCCCTGATAGATTTTCGGGAATCATGTGTAGTTTTTCTTGATATATATATCTAAGGCTTTTGACAGAGTGTGACATCTGGGTTTCATTTCTAAACTCCCCTCTTTTGGCTCCATTCACTCATTTTGCTCCTTCATATTCAGCTTTCTCTCTGGCTGTGGCCGTTTATGAATCAACCTTCCCGTTTTTCTCCATCAAAAGTGGTGTCCCTTAAGGTTCTGTTCTGTCCCCTACACTTTCTCTCCTTTTCAGCGTTTTCTTCTCCACAAACAATTCAGCGTATTCATACGCTGACGACTCAACACTGCGTTCAACCTTATCCTTGAATTCTGCTCCCTCTTCTCTCACTCGATCTGCATCTCGTCTTGACACAGCTTTCTCAATAAACTCAGATTTGGAAGGAATCTGCAGTGGGGTACCTACAATCTTATTAAGTTTGATGTCTCCAAGACCCAGTTTCTACCCATCTCTATCGAAAACTCCTCAGAACTCTCGTCTCTCCTTTGACGGTTCTGTAATTCCACCTCTTGACTCAGTGAACATATTTGGTATGACTATAACATCCGCTCAGTCTTAGAATTCCCACGTCACAGGAATAGTTAAGTCTACCGCAAAGAAACTGGGTATCCTGTTTAGATGTCGAAACTTCTTGTCTTCCGAACATTTACTCCGTCGATATAATGAAATGATTCGTCCTTGTATGGAGTACTGCTCTCACATTTAGGGTGATTCTAGTTCTGCATTCTTAGTTGACAGAGTTGCGTCGAAAGCAGTGCGTCTTTTAAACTGCTCCAGGCTAACTTCCAAACGAGAACCCCATTGAATTACGTGGCAATGATAGTTCACTTTCCCTCCTCTATAGATAATACTTTGTTTTTTTGTTTCCGAGAGCTGGCTGCTTGTGTGCTCACACCACTAGCTAGACTACGCAATAGTCGGCAAGCTGCTGCATCACATGATTATTGTCAGACCATGGGCAAATCAAGGGTGCGCCTTTTTGACATCTATCCTAACACGTCGAAGCTTTGGAACTCTCTCCCTTCTCATGTCTTTCCCAATAGCTATAACCTGGCACATTTCAAAAGGCAGGTTTTTCACTTTCTCAGAAACTCGTAAATAATTTCTCTTGTCTTTTGTTCTTTCCATTTTATAATCCTCCTTATATTTCAATTAAGATCCGGCCTTGATATGGATTTTTGTCCGCGACTGGAGCCTGGAACATAAGAAGAATGATACGACCAACGGGTCTCAACACACAGGACTCACGCGTCCCAATTTTGAATACTGTGTTCAGTTTTGGTCTCCCTACTTGAGGAAAGACATAGACAGAATAAAGAACGTACAGAGACGAGTTGTCAAGGTGTTTCCCAGACAGAGAAACAAATCTTATGAGAGCTGAATAAACCACTTAAACATATTATAGAACAGAGAAGGTTAAGGGGAGTATGTGATACAGGCATTCAAAATTATCAAAGGTTTCGATTATCTCGATATAACGACTTGCATAGGGATAGATTCTCTTGATCTCACTCGTCGTAATGGTTACAGAACTAGTGATGTCGTGTTTCTTCAACAGGACTGATAATATGGAATGATATACCAAACCGAGTTGTTGAATGCAGTACCATAGATATACCTAAAAAATAATCTTGATAAATCATTCGCTTCAAATCCATGACAGACATGTTTGCGCCTCCTTCGCTACATAAAAAGTTTATAAGGTTTTTCTATCTTGAATATGTACGTATTTCTACTCTGGAAAAAGTTGAGAACAAAGGAGGTAAGGGGAGTGGGGGAGGAATGGGATGTATTTACGGAAGCAGTGACGTCTTGCGCAAAAGACGCTTGTGGCATGAGAAGCGTGGGAAGTGGGTTGATTAGAAAAGGTAGTGAGTGGTGGGATGAAGAAGTAATATTATTAGTGAAAGAGAAGAGAGAGGCATTTGGACGATTTTTGCAGGGAAAGAATGCAAATGAGTGGGAGAGGTATAAAAGAAAGAGGCAGGATATCAAGAGAAAGGTGCAAGAGGTGAAAAAGAGGGCAAATGAGAGTTGGGGTGAGAGAGTATCATTAAATTTCAGGGAGAATAAAAAGATGTTTTGGAAGGAGGTAAATAAAGTGCATAAGACAAGGGAGCAAATGGGAACTTCAGTGAAAGGGGGCTAATGGGGAGGTGATAACAAGTAGTGGTGATGTGAGAAAGGAGATGGAGTGAGTATTTTGAAGGTTTGTTGAATGTGCTTGATGATAGAGTGGCAGATATAGGGTGTTTTGGTCGAGGTGGTGTGCAAAGTGAGAGGGTTAGGGGAAAATGATTTGGTAAACAGAGAAGAGGTAGTAAAAGCTTTACGGAAGATGAAAGCCGGCAAGGCAGCAGGTTTGGATGGTATTGCAGTGGAATTTATCTAAAAAGGGGGTGACTGTATTGTTGACTGCTTGGTAAGGTTATTTAATGTATGTATGATTCATGGTGAGGTGCCTGAGGATTGGCGGAATGCTTCCATAGCGCCATTGTACAAAGGCAAAGGGGGTAAGAGTGAGTGCTCAAATTACAGAGGTATAAGTTTGTTGAGTATTCCTGGTAAATTATATGGGAGGGTATCGATTGAGAGGGTGAAGGCATGTACAGAGCATCAGATTGGGGAAGAGCAGTATGGTTTCAGAAGTGGTAGAGGATGTGTGGATCAGGTGTTTGCTTTGAAGAATGTGTGTGAGAAATACTTAGAAAAACAAATGGATTTGTATGTAGCATTTATGGATCTGGAGAAGGCATATGATAGAGTTGATAGAGATGCTCTGTGGAAGGTATTAAGAATATATGGTGTGGGAGGCAAGTTGTTAGAAGCAGTGAAAAGTTTTTATCGAGGATGTAAGGCATGTGTAAGTGTAGGAAGAGAGGAAAGTGATTGGTTCTCAGTGAATGTAGGTTTGCGGCAGGGGTGTGTGGCGTCTCGATGACTGCTTAATTTGTTTATGGATGGGGTTGTTAGGGAGGTGAATGCAAGAGTTTTGGAAAGAGGGGCAAGTATGAAGTCTGTTGTGGATGAGAGAGCTTGGGAAGTGAGTCAGTTGTTGTTCGCTGATGATACATCGCTGGTGGCTGATTCATGTAAGAAACTGCAGAAGCTGGTGACGGAGTTTGGTAAAGTGTATGAAAGAAGAAAGTTAAGAGTAAATGTGAATAAGAACAAGGTTATTAGGTACAGTAGGGTTGAGGGTCAAGTCATTTGGGAGATGAGTTTGAATGGAGAAAAACTGGAGGAAGTGAAGAGTTTTAGATATCTGGGAGTGGATCTGGCAGCGGATGGAACCATGGAAGCGGAAGTGAATCATAGGGTAGGGGAGGGGGGGAGAATTCTGGGAGCCTTGAAGAATGTTTGGAAGTCGAGAACATTATCTCGGAAAGCAAAAATGGGTATGTTTGAAGGAATAATGGTTCCAACAATGTTTTATGGTTGCGAGGCGTGGGCTATGGTTAGAGTTGTGCGCAGGAGGGTGGATGTGCTGGAAATGAGATGTTTGAGGACAATATGTGGTGTGAGGTGGTTTGATCGAGTAAGTAATGTAAGGGTAAGAGAGATGTGTGGAAATAAAAAGAGTGTGGTTGAGAGAGCAGAAGAGGGTGTTTTGAAATGGTTTGGTGACATGGAGAGAATGAGTGAGGAAAGATTGACCAAGAGGATATATGTGTCAGAGGTGGAGGGAAGGAGGAGAAGTGGGAGACCAAATTTTAGGTAGAAAGATGGAGTGAAAAAGATTTTGAGTGATCTTGGCTTGAACATGCAGGAGGATGAAAGGCGTGCAAGGAATTGAGTGAATTGGAACGATGTGGTATACCGGGGTCGACGTGCTGTCAGTGGATTGAACCAGGGCATGTGAAGCGTCTGGGGTAATCCATGGAAAGTTGTGTGGGGCCTGGATGTGGAAAGGGAGCTGTGGTTTCGGTGCATTATTACATGACAGCTAGAGACTGAGTGTGAACGAATGTGGGCCTTTGGTGTCATTTCCTAGCGCTAACTCGCACACATGAGGGGGAGGGGGTTGTTATTCCATGTGTGGCGAGGTGGCGATGGGAGCAAATAAAGGCAGACAGTATGAATTATGTACATAGGTATATATGTATATGTCTGTGTGTGTATATATATGTGTACATTGAGATGTATAGGTATGTATATTTGTGTGTGTGGACGTGTATGTATATACATGTGTATGTGGGCGGGTTGAGCCATTCTTTCGTCTGTTTCTTTGCGCAACCTCGTTAACGCGGGAGACAGCGACAAAGCAAAATAAATAAATAAATATTCTACTCTGACTAAAATGACTTAAGATATTCGTGTCTCTTCCACTATCACAAATGACCTCAGTGATTCATACAATGAGGATCCAATATTTTGAATCAACAGTAATGTAAAAGCATTTCACAGTGCGATTATACTTTTAAATTCCTTCTTCGCAATCGTGAGGACATCCATACTATCACTTTTGTATATATAGTTTCATACTTAACAAATAAGAGCGTTCCTTCCGCATCCATAAGAAACATCCAATTTCCTCTCATCATTCTGCTCTGTTGCGCAAGTTGAGCTGTCCAGCCGTGCTGTACACTATATAGACATATACAGACATTGGCTTCCTTCCTCACTTCTAGCCTACCCCGTGATCCGACGTTCTCAGGCCTGGGGACCTCGCCTCGCTCCGATTAAGGCCTGTGATCGTTACATATACATTTCTATTGAACCATAGGGACCTGTGCAGCTGTTGGTGATAATGTTTCACATCACGTAAGATTTAGTTCATTTTTCTATATAACTGTTTTTAGAAACCGCTTAAGTAAACCCTATTAGATTTTGCTGTATTTAGTCAAATTGATTCTGCTGATATGAATAAGAAATGAAGAAAGACTGAATCATATGATTTAAAATCGTATCAGTTTTAAGAATGGTGAAATCATGTAGTCAGAGGATGAGAACGGAATCTGAAACAACACCCAAGCACTAAAACGCGTAACAAAAACACCCATCATAAGTATTCAGGAAGCAGGTTATATCAGTGATATAAAAACAGTGTGTAAACTCAGTATAGTAGCCAGGGTTTTGGTAATTAACCTTATATCTGAGATGGACGACAGCTCATTACAGTACTGACATAATACTTATACTCACGACACACTCTGAGCACAAAGTCAGGTACACTTTACTATTCTTACAAAAGCCAGCTTACCTGCTAACGGCTGTAACGCAATAGCTAATAATTTATTTCCATAATCCAGGGAGGGACCAGGTCAACATGGTACGTCACTTTACCACAGGTCACCTAACTGCAGCAACGGAACACGATTTCAGCTCGCTATATCCGGAAACGAAGTAAGCTTATTACCATCAATGAGGCACCAAGTTTACACAGGTAATGTATCGGTTTGCAACCGTCTTAAGATGCTAAATCATCAAATCGTCTTTATTCTTCGATAACCAAACGTTAGATCACAACAGCACAATATTTAGACACAAAAAAGAAAACTGTAGAACTTAAGGACTGGATGATCTCAAAGAAGAAAAAAATTACAGGTACAAAGAAAGAGTCTATGGAAATCATCATACAAGCACCAGACAGGCGCACACAAGTACTAATCTAGGCTTCAGATTAAGACAATACAGGATGAAGAGATCAGATTAACTCGTGCAATACCCACGAACCAACTCGGCAACACTCCTTTAATATCTAACATGGACAAGAGCAAAATCAAAGTCCTGCGTTAGAAACTTCATGGCGTTGGCACGAGAACAAGACATCAGGAAGGAGATTTAGAATCACCTTTTATATATTTCGGAACTGAAATCTGATTCAGCGTTTATCTTCGACAATTAAAAAAGAAGCAGGAGTAATTACCAACTGATCACGCTCCAATCCAATATGTGGCTTTCTACAAGGGAAGGGGATTCAAAGTGGCTTAGGAAATTAATTGAACAGGTATCTTCATCAGGTAGGATTTAACCATTCTCTTTCAAGCTTAAGGATTGTTTCGGTCGACCCATACACAAAAATGTGATCACTGTCTATAATTACTATATTCTGTGCTGAGGATGAATGTTTTACTCTAATGTTGCTAATGTTCACTGGTTAGTAAGAATATTCAATGTATGTATGGTTCATGGTGAAATGCCTAAGGATTGGCGGAATGTATGCATAAGGAACTGTATAAAGGCAAAGGGGAAAAGGTGAGTGTTCAAATTATTTCCTGGGAAACTATATGGGAGGGTATTGATTGCGAGAGTAAAGGCATGCGCAGAGCATCAGATTGGAGAAGAGCAATGTGGTTTCAGAAAATGATAGACGTGCTTGCTTTCAAGAATGTACGTGAGAAATATTTAGAAAAAACAGATGGATTTGTATGGAGCATTTATGGATCTGGAGAAGGCACATGATAGAGTTGATAGAGATAATTTGTAGGAGGTTTTAAGAGTATATGGTGCGGGAGGTAAGTTGCTAGAAGCAGGGAAATGTTTTTTATCAAGGATGTAAGGCATGTATACGAGTAGGAAGAGAGGAAAGTGATTGATTCTCAGTGAATGTCGGTTTCCGGCAGGGGTTCGTGATGTCTCGATGGATGTTTAATTTGTTTATGGATGGGGTTGTTAGGGAGATAAATGCAAGAGTTTTGGAGGATGGCGGGACAAGCATGCAATCTATTGTGGACGAGAGGGCTTGGGAAGTGAGTCAGTTGTTGTTCACTAATGATACAGCGCTAAGGGCTGATTCGAGTGAGAAACTGCAGAAGTTGCTAAAAGAGTTTGGTAAAGTGTGTGAAAGATGAAAGTTGAAAATAAATGTGAATAAGAACAAGGTTATTAGGCACAGTAGGGTTGAGGGAAAAGTTAATTGGGAAGTAAGTTGGAATGGAGAAAAACTGGAGAAAATGAAGTGTTTTAGATATCCGAGAGTGGATTTAGCAGCGGGTGGAGCCATGGAAGCGGAAGTGAGTCACAGGGTGTGGGAGGGGGAAAAGGTTATGGGAGTGTTGAAAAAAGTATGGAAGGCGAGAACGTTATCTCGGAGAGCATAAATGGATATGTTAAAAGGAATAGTGGTTCAAACAATGTTATATGGTTGCGAGGCGTGGGCTATAGATAGGGTTGTGCGGAGGAGGGTGGATGTGTTGGAAATGAAATATTTGAGGACAATATGTTGTGTGAGGTGGTGTGATCGAGTAAGTAAAGAAAGGGCAAGCACGATGTGTGGTAATAAAAAGAGTGTGGTTGAGACAAGAAGAGGGTGTATTGAAATGGTTTGGTCACATCGATAAAATGAGTGAGGAGAGATTGACAAAAAGGATATGTACAGAGAGAGAGAGAGAGAGAGAGAGAGAGAGAGAGAGAGAGAGAGAGAGAGAGAGAGAGAGAGAGAGAGAGAGAGAGAGAGAGAGAGAGAGAGAGAGAGAGAGAGAGAGAGAGAGAGAGAGAGAGAGAGAGAGAGAGAGAGAGTCTAATATATAGAGAGCAAAAGAAAACAAATGTGAACATCAGTGAAGAGGGATAATGGGAAGGTGATAACAAGTAGTGGTGATGTGAGAAGGAGATGGAGTGAGTATTCTGAAGGTTTATTGAATGTGTTTGATGAGAGAGTGGCAGATATAGGGTGTTTTGGTTGAGGCAGCGGGTTTGGATGGTATTGCAGTGCAATTCATTAAAGTAGGGGATGACTGTCTTGTTGACTGGTTGGTAAGGATATCTAATGTATGTATGACTCATGGTGAGGTTTTTGAGGATTGGCGGAATGCATGCATGGTGCCGTTGTGCAAAGGCAAAGGGGATAAAAGTGAGTGCTCAAATTACAGAGATATAATTTTGTTGAGTATTCCAGGGAAATTATATGGGAGGGTATTGATTGAGAGGGTGAAGGCATGTACAGATCATCAGATTGGGGAAGAGCAGTGTGATTTCAGAAGTGATAGGGGACGTATAGATCAGGTGTTTGCTTTGAAGAATATATGTGAGAAACACTTAGAAGAATAAATGGATTTAGATGTAGCATTTATGGATCTGGAGAAGGCATTTCATAGATTTGATAGAGATGCTCTATGGAAGGTATTAAGAATATAATGCGTGGAAGGCAAGTTCTTAGAAGCAGTGAAAAGTATTTATCGAGAACGTAAGGCATGTGTACGAGTAGGAAGAGAGGAAAGTGATTGGTTCTCAGTATATGTTGGTTTGCGGCAGGGGTATGTGATGTCTCCATGGCTGTTTAATTTGTTTATGGGTTGGGTTGTCAGGGAGGTGAATGCAAGAGTTTTGGAGAGAGGGGCAAGTATGCAATCTGTTGTGGACGAGAGAGCTTGGGAAATGAGTGAGCTGTTGTTCGCTGATGATACAGTGCTGATGGCTGATTCGGGTGAGAAACTGCAGAAGTTGGTGACTGAGCTTGGTAAAGTGTGTGAAAGAAGAAAGCTAAGAGCAGATTTGAATAAGAGCAAGGTTATTAGGTACAGTAGGGTTGAGGGAAAAGTCAATTAGGAAGTAAGTTTGAGTGGAGAAAAACTGGAGGAAGTGAAGGGTTTTAGATATCTGGGAGTGGATCTGGCAGCGGATGGAACCATGGAAGCGGAAGTGAGTCACAGGGTGGGGGAGGGGGCAAAATTTCTGAGAGCCTTGATAAATGTGTGGAAAGCGAGAGCATTATCTCCAAAAGCAAAAATGGGTATGTTTGAAGGAATAGTGGTTCAAACAATGTTGAATGGTTCCGGGGCGTGGGCTATGGATAGAAATGTATGGAGGATGGTGGATGTGTTGAAAATGAGATGTTTAAGGATAATATGTGGTCCGAGTTGGTTTGATCGAGTAAGTAATGAGAGGGTAAGAGTGATATGTGGTAATAGAAAGAGTGTGGTTGAGAGAGCAAAAGAGGGTGTTTTGAAATGGTTTGGTCACATGGAGAGACTGAGTGAGGAAAGATTGACAAAGAGGATACATGTGTCGGAGGTGGAGGGAACGAGAAGTGGAAGACCAAATTGGAGGTGGAAGATGTAGCGAAAATGGTTTTGAGCAATCGGGGCCTAAATATATATATTCATATATATGTAACCAAGATTAAAAAGGAGAGATGGGCAGTATGGTTGAGGAAAGGTACCTGGATATTTTGGCTCTGAGTGAGATGCAGTTCCAGGGTAAAGGGAAGAGTGGCTTGGGAATGTTTTGGGAGTAAAGTCAGGGGTTGGTGAGAGGACAAAAGCAAAGGAAGGAGTAGCACTACTCCTGAAACAGGAGTTGTGGGAATATGTGATAGAGTGCAAGAAAGTAAACTCTAGTTTGATATGGGTAAAACTGAAATTGAATAGAGATGGGTGATTATTGGTGACTATGCACCTGGGCATGAAAAGAAAGATCGTGAGAGGCAAGTATTTTGGAAGCAGCTGGGTGAGTTTCCTAGCAGTTTTGATGCACGAGACCGGGCTATAGTGATGGGCGATTTGAATGCAAAGATGAGAAATGTGGCAGTTTAGGGAATAGTTGGTGTATATGGGGTGTTCAGTGTTGTAAAAGGAAACGCTGAAGAGCTTGTAGATTTGTGTGCTGAAAAGAGACTGGTGACTGGGAATACCTGGTTCAAAAAGAGAGATATACATAGGTATACGTATGTGAGTAGAAGAGATGGCCAGAGAGCTTTATTGGATTACGTGTTAATTGATATGCGCGTGAAAGAGAGAGTTTAGGATGTTAATATGCTTAGAGGTGCAACTGGAGGAATGTCTGATCATTATCCTGTGGAGGTGAAGGTGAAGTTTTGTAGATGTGTTCAGAAAAGAGAGAATGTTGGGGTGAAGAGTGGTGACAGTAATTGAGCTTGGGAAGGAGACTTGTGTGAGGAAGAACCAGGAGAGACTGAGTGCAGAATGGAAAAAGTTGAGAGCAAAGGACGAAAGGGAGTGGGGGAGGAATGGGATGTATTTTGGGAAGCATTGATGGCTTGCTCAAAAGATGCTTGTTGCATGAGAAGCATGGGAGATGCGCAGATTAGAAAGGGTAGTGAGTGGTGGGATGAAGAAGTAAGGTTATTAGTAAAAGAGAACGGAGAGGCATTTGGACGATTTCTGTAAGGAAATAGTGCAAATGAATGGGAGACGTATAAAAGAAAGAGGCAGGTCAAGAGAAAGGTGCAAGAGGTGAAAAAGAGGGCAAATGAGATGTTGGGGTGAGAGAGTATCATCAAATTTTAGGGAGAATAAAAAGATGTTTTGGAAGGAGGTAAATAATGTGCGTAAGACAAGAGAACAAATGGGAACATCTGTGAAGGGGGCTAATGGGGAGGTAATAACAAGTAGTGGTGATGTTAGACGGAGATGGAATGAGTAATTTGAAGATTTGTTGAATGTTTTAGATGAAAGAGTGGTAGAAATAGGATGCTTTGGTTGAGGGGGTGTGCGAAGTGAGAGGGTCAGGAAGAATGATTTGGTAAACAGAAAAGTGATAGTAAAAGCTTTGCGGAAGATTAAAGCCGGCAATTCGGCGGGTTTGGATGGTATTGCAGTGGAATTTATCAAAAAGAGGGTGACTGTATTGTTCAGTGGATGGTAAGGATATTCATTGTATGTATGGCTCATGGTGAAGTGCCTGAGGATTCGCGGAATGCATGCATACTGCCATTGAATAAAGGCAAAGGGGATAAAGGTGATTGTTCAAATTACAGAGGTATAAGTTCGTTGAGTATTCCAGGGAAATTATATGGGAGGGTATTGATTCAGAGGGTGAAGGCATGTACTGAGCATCAGATTGGGGAAGAGCAGTGTGGTTTCAGAAGTGGTAGAGGATGTGTGGATCAGGTGTTTGCTTTGAAGAATGTATGTGAGAAATACTTAGAAAAAACAAATGGATTTGTAGGTAGCATTTATGGATCTGTGGAAAGTATATGATAGAGTTGATAGACATGCTTTGTGGAACGTATTATGAGTGTGTGGTGTGGAAGGCAAGATACTAGAAGCAGTGAAAAGTTTTTATCGAGGATGTAAGTCATGTGTACGAGTAGGAAGATAGGAAAGTGATTGGTTCTCAGTGAATATCGGTTTGCGGCAGGGGTGCGTAAAGGTTTGCAGCTGGGGCGCGAGATGTCTCCATGGTTGTTTAATTTGTTTATAGATGGGGTTGTTAATGAGGTGAATGCAAGAGCTTTGGAAAGAGGAGCAAGTGTGCAGTCTGTTGTGGATGAGAGGGTTTGGGAAGTGAGTCGGTTGTTTGCTGATGATACAGCACTGGTGGCTGTTTCGGGTGAGAAACTGCAGAAGCTGGCGACTGAGTCTGGTAAAGTGTGTGAAAGAAGAAAGATGAAAGTAGATGTGAATAAGAGCAAGTTTATTAGGTACAGTAGGGCTGAGAGACAAGTCAGTTGGGAGGTAAGTTTGAATGGAGAAAACTGGAGAAAGTGAAGTGTTTTAGATATCTGGGAGTGGATTTGGCAGCGGAAGGAACCATGGAAGAGGAAGTGAGTCACAGGGTGTGGAAGGGGCAAAAGTGCTGGGAGCGTTGAAGAATGCGTGGAAGGCGCAACAGTATCTCAGAAAGTAAAAATGGGTATGTTTGAAGGAATAGTGGTTCCAACAATATCTTATGGTTGCGAGGCGTAGATTATAGATAAGGTTGTTCGGAAGAGGGTGGATGTGTTGAAAATGTTACGTTTGAGGACAATATGTGGTGTGAGGTGGTTTGGTCGAGTAAGTGATGAAAGAGTAAGAGAGATGCGTGCTAATAAAAAGAGTGTGGTTGAGAGAGTAGAAGAAAGTGTATTGAAATGGTTTGGTCACATGGAGAGAATGATTGAGGAAATATTGACTAAGAGGATATATGTGTCACAGGTGGAGGGAAGGAGACGTGGGACACCAAATTGGAGGTAGATGGATTGAGTGAAAAAGATTATGAGCGATTCGGGCCTGAACATGCAGGAGGGTGAAAGGCGTGCGAGGAATAGAGTGAATTGGAACGATGTGGTATACCGGGGTCGACGTGATGTCAATGGATTAAACCAGGGCATGTGAAGGGTCTGGGGTAAACGTACGCGTACATATACATACATAGACATATAAATGTATACATGTGTACATTTTCATACTTGCTGCCTTCATCCATTCTCGTCGCACCCCGTCACATAGGGAATACCCCCCCGCAGAGAGCAGCGAAAGGAAAAGACAAAAAGGGCACATTCGTTCACACTCAATCTCTAACAATCATGTGTAATGCACCGAAACCACAGTTCCCTTTCCACATCCAGTCCCCACACCCTTTTTATGTTTGACACCAGACGCTTCACATGCCCTGATTCAATCCATTGACAGCACGTCGACCCCGGTATACCACATAGTTCCAATTCACTCTATTCCTTGCATGTCTTTCAACCTCATGTATCTTCAGGCCCCAATCGCTCAAAATCTTTTTCACTCTATCCTTCCACCTCCAATTTGGTCTCCGGCTTCTCACTTCTCTTGTTCCCTCCAACTCTTTGTCAATCTTTCCTCCCTCATTTTCACCATGTGTGCTAACCATTTCAATAAACACACTCTTCTGTTCTCTTAACCACACTCTTCTTAAAACCACGCAACTCTCTTACATGTACGTTACTTACTCGATCAAACCACTTCATACAACATTGTGTCCTCAAACACTTCATTTGGAACACATCCACCCTCCTCCGCACAACCCTACTTATAACCCATGCCTCGCAACAATATTATATTGTTGGAACCACAATTCCTTGAAACATACCCCTTTTTGTTCTCCGAGGTAACGTTTTCGCCTTTCACATATTCTTCAACGCTTCCAGAACTTTCGCCCCCTCCCCCACCTTGTGACTCACTTCCGCTTCCTTTGTTCCATCCACTGCTATGTCCACTCCTAGATACCTAAAACACTTCAATTCCGCCAGTTTTTCTCCATTTAAACTTACCTCCTAATTAACTGGCCCCTCTAACCTACTGAACGTAATAACCTTGCTCTTATTCACATTTACTCTGAACCTTCTCCTTTCACACACTTTACCATACTCAGTTACTAACCTCTGCAGCTATCACCAGGATCAGCCACCAGAGTTGTATCATCAGCGAACCAACAACTTACTCAATTTCTAAGCCCTTTCATCCACAACAGATTGCGTACTTGCCCATCTCTCCTTGAGGCACCCAACAGGTATGTTTATTTTGGAATAAGCATAAACACCACCACTGAACCGGAATCGTGAGTGGAAGTTATAGCTGGATATGAAAACGGGATTAATGCGAACATCATTAGACAACTGTGTCTTAGAGAGGTTACTAGAGAGATCATGAATGTTGGTATAGTGAATAGAAAAAGAGGAAGGCCTTAGTCACATTGTTAGCATTCGGGTTATTCTCTGGAACATCTCTATGACTTCTAACCTTCGTCACACTTATCAGTTAGTTTCTGATCTCTAAAATCACGAAGGGCCCAAAAGGACTCGATGATCTGTTGCTGTTTGAATTTCTTTGCAATTGGATTCTTTTATATACTACGACCGTCTAACCTATTTTCCCAAGTTTTCTACGCCATGTAACATTATGGACTTAGTAATAATAGGATACGAATGAGCCATTAATCTTTTATGTCAAATATTCATAATCCTTTATGTCCTCATTGCCACGACAGTGTCGACGTTTTTCTGTGAGCACGGTGTTCAGTTTGATCAGTGCCATGATATGTGTAATGCACAAAGTATTCATCTTAAGAAAGATTACGAATACCCCAATACTGCCCTCTGAGCCTGTCATCATATTTCTTATTACATTCACACTCGTTAGTAGTGTTCCCTCTGCCCCAGTGTTCTCTCCCTTTCATACAGTTTTGTCAGGCACATACCGCCTCATCATCCATGGTCTTGGGTCGTCGGCAGGAGATAATGTAGACTGCTAGTCGAAGGTTCTACACGTTGACTTAATAATGATTTTCAGAGGAATGATTGCTGTTCACCTATTTTCGTACTTCTCACTGAGGGAAAGTATAATCGAGCTTTCTTTAGTTTCATCTCTTATAATCATGATTTGTTTTCTAAATGTTATTATGATATCTGCAGGAAAAAGTATCCTCGTCAGCTTTTGATTAACCTCCCAACCCAAAAAAAATATCTATATGAATCAAAAATTTCGAGGAACAACAAATGAAAATGTATTTTCATGAACATGTATTGGTGTACACGTGCTGCATCGGGAGCTTCAGAACGAAACATAAAGCAAAATGAGAATTAATGAAGACATACGACAGCTCCAGAATTGTACACCTGCACACTGGTCGCTGAATAACACCTCGGAAAATAGAAATCTCATTAACTTTCAGGTTAAACCTCTGCTGATAAATGAATTTAGGGCTAAGCCTCACGGATATTAATAACAGCCAGGGACTCTGATCACCAGCAAGTTATTTTCATTAGCTGGCCATGAATTAATGAACGTTCGTTATGAGATTCCACCCAGGCTCTTACTAACACAGGACGGGGAAAGAAAGCCCAGGCAAAATGTTACAGTATTATGGTGAGTGAGTGACGGGTCAGCCAGCAGGCGGGAGGGAGGCAGGGAGAGATCTTAACTGAAATGACTCACGAGGCCGCCAGCCTCCGCCCCGACACACGGCGGCCGCTCTGGTAAATGCGGATGGTCGAAATTTCTTCCCTCACGAAATGTTTAGTTGTAGTAATTAATTAATTCCCTTGGTATGTAAGTGTGTGCGTGTGTGTGTGTGTGTGTGTGTGTGTGTGTGTGTGTGTGTGTGTGTTTACTTGTCTTATGCACAATTACCTATGTGTACATTACAGAGAGAGAATTTTACGCTCATGAGGCCCCGTATATATGTGTGTGTGTTGGTGTGTGATATGTGTGTGTGTGTGTGTGTGTGTGTGTGTGTGTGTGTGTGTGTGTGTGTGTGTGTGTGTGTGTGTGTGTGTGTGTGTGTGTGTGTATCATAACTGATCTTAGTTCAATTAAGATAATACAGGGCAATTCTACACTCATATATTGCTTGGCTGAATATGTTTAAGAAGATCAACGTCAAGCAGGACGTATGGACCATGGTAGATTGGTTAAGATGTACAGTAATAAAACTAGAGGTAAAACAAAACGTGAGATTCTAAAGAGGACACTGACAGGTGAAGTGAAAGAACTTACTGGATCAAGGAATATCTAAGATGAAGGAACAAGAGGAATGATCAGGGGGTTTCTGTATTGAAAGCGTTTTGCTCTTAGAAGTTGATCTTATCTGACTAATTCTCGCACCCACAGGCAGAGATCCTCTACCCAGGGGATTTTAGTGTTCATCATAGAGAGAGGCTGAATTCTTTCCATACAGATGTTGAGGGGATTAAAGCCTTCATGTTCTCCATCCTCAATGATCTTTAGCAAACTATCTCCCACCTTATCCATATTCCTGAACAGCGCTACCACTCTTCTAAAATTCTGGATCTGTTTTTCACGTCTAATTCTTTGAGCTGTTACTACACAATCTCACACTCAGTCACTTAATCTGATCACACTCTCATGAATGAATCTATTTCAATTGCACCTCCCCTTCCAGCAGCTCCTTTTAAGCGTGAATACTGGCACCTCAACAAACAAGACTGGAATGAGTAACGAAAATTCTTTTCTATTTTTCCTTGAGTAAATTACTGCTTAGATCTAGTGTGGCGATGCTTCACTATCCGCCAAACGCATAGCAGAGCTTATTGTTGTGGAAATGAAAGCATTTATCCTCTTAACCTCCAAGACGACGTTTTCACCCAATTCAAGGTTTAACCGTTCCTGTTCTAAGACCATTCAGGAAGGGAGGGATCAGGCATATCGGGTTTGGAAAAACTCTCCTCTCTCTGGCTCCCATTCACCATTTTTCACTGACAGTAATTAATGCGGGTACGTTATCCGTGAGACAAAGAGTTCCTTTATTCAATGGAAGCGCGATAATAATATTTCCGCAGATAGGTCTCTCTGGTCTGTAGCTATGAGCAATGTTGACTACTTCTGTCTCCCTACCTTTCCTTCAATTTTCCGTTCTAACGTTACTATAGCTGTCTCTCCCGCTGACAAAACAATGCTCTTTGTTTCCGGTTTTCCTCCTAACTCCACCTTGAATGACTAACATTCCCACTCCCTCTGTTGCTCCTCTTACTAACCCTATGCTTCGTCCCGTAATCTATTTTCAAACAGTTCAAAAGCACTTCACTTTCTGCACACAAGCATTCATTCCTGTGTACTGAAAGACTGAGGCTCGAAACTTGCACCTGTGCTTGCTATTCTATTCTAGCTCTGTTAAAAAAAGGAAAAGGACAAACACTGATACATCCCATGCTGAAGAAGGGTGAAAGTTCTGACCCCTCTAACGATCCTCCTATTACTTCGACATCTACCATTTTGAAAGTCTCTGAATCTCTCCTCTACTCCATATCCTCAAACATCTTGACTCTCATAATCTTGTCCATAAATCTGGCTTCCGTAAGGCGATTTCCATTGGTGATATTCTTTCCTATCTTCCTAATTTCTGGTCATCTCTGAAATATTTTTGGAATCCTGTGCGGGTGCCCAAGATGTGTCCAAAACTTTTGTCAGGTTGTGGCATCAGGGTCCCATCTCTAGTTTCCTCTCTTCTCTTTTTCCTTTCTGATTTACTCCCTCATACCTAGCTCTTTCTCTGGCCAGATCGATATATTTTCGTGGTTTACATGAGAAACACATACAACAGAAATTCTGATTGGCCCATGACTGTGCAGTGTGGTGAAAAAAAGAGATTTTAACAAGAAACTGTAATTACGCTCAACAGATCTTTAAGCACATTAGCCTTTTAGTGCGTCTGTTACCGCTGTCGTTTATATAGTTTTTGACGTTTTTCTCAGAGTTGTTGGTAGATCAGCCTCTCTTCTTTTCTCTCTCAAGGTTCTGTCTTGTCTAATAAACAACTAGATAAAGATTCCTTGTGTGCATTAGGCTATGGTTTAAGTTTTGTGTGCTCCAACAGAGAAGCCAGCTGTGTTGATGTCACAAAATCTTTTTGTAATTTAGAAAAATACAGTAATTTAAGTAATGATGAAATTAATATATGTAAGGGTTTAGTGTATGCCAGTTTGTGAAAACCAGTGGAAGCTAATTGCCGTAAACGATTCATAAGAACTATTAACACCTTAAAAAAAAACAAGGATATACATATTACTAAAGCAGATAAGGCTAACACTGTTGTGATTTTAGACAAAAGTAACTATATATCTAAAATGAATGATCTTCGAAATGATAACACAACATATTCTAAACTTAGTAAAATCTCTTAGAAGCAATTAATTCTCACTTCAATAAAGAAATGAAGTTGATGTTGAAAGGTAACATTTCTCTTATCAAAAGTTTGTCATCTTTGTCCCCTTCATTGCCATACATGTAAGGACTTATCAAAACACATAAACAGAATTTTCCAGCAAGACCTATAGTAAGTTCAGTAGGCTCCATCGCATATAAATTGTCGAAATGGTTAGTATCTTTATTAAGCCCTTTAGTAGGTAAGGTATCAAATTCTAATATCATGAACAATGTAGATTTAGTCAACAAGCTAAACAATATCAATGTTCATTTTGATTTCAAACTAGTTAGCTTTGATGTTTCCACACTTTTTACTAACGTTACAGTTGATGACCTTTTAGAATATTTATTTCATGTCTTGGATGATATTCATTTACCTGTTTCAAAGTCTGATTTCATTGAACTGATAAAATTGTGTATAAAAGACTGTGTATTTCAATTTAATGGAGATTATTATGCTCAAAAATTTGGTATGGCAATGGGTTACCCTCTTTCACGTGTACTAAGTAGTCTTTATATGGAATTTTTTTAAACAAAATTTCTAGAGGATATCTTACCTTCTAATGCAATTTGGTTTAGGTATGTAGATGATGCTCTTTGTGTTTGTCCAACAAATGAAAATTTACAAATATTTCTCCCCTTTCTTAACAATTTAGTATCTTTCATCAAATTTACTGTAGAAAATGAAAATAATGGTATGCTACCATTTTTAGATTCCATGATCCATAAACAAGGAATAAGTTTAAGTTTAGCATATACAGAAAACACACCAATGTATGCTCATATATCCATTATTACTCATCTCAACATGAAAGAGTTAAATTATCATCATTTCAATCTATGTTCCTTAGGGCATTACGTATTTGCAGTCCAGAGTTAATTGATGATGAGTTTGAGAAGATATATTCTATTGGATCTAAGTTAAAGTACCCTAGATCTTTCATTGATAAATCAATTAACTTAGCAAAGAAATCATTTTATAGAGTTGAGCCCAAACCTCCCGTTGACACTAAGAATCTTTTAGTTCTCCCTTTTAATAATAATTTCACTCTGCTTCCCATGTTGCTTAAATCCTTTAATGTAAATGTTGCCTTAGCAACAATAATACTATAAAGAATATCTTAATCAGGAATTCACCAGAAAATTCTCGTGGTTGCATCTACAAAGTTCCTTGTGGAAACTGTGATAAATTTTGTGTTGGTCAGACTGGTAAGGATCTTTCTGTTAGACTTAAGCAACATAGATATGGTGTAAGAACAGGACAAGAATCAAATACATTGTTTAATCATGTTAAAGAATATGATCATTGTATTGACTGGAGTAACGCCATCGCAGTTATTAACTCTAACTCTATTACCAAGAGAAATATCATTGAATCTTCTATTATTAGATACACAAAGAATTATAATCTTAATATTAGTGATGGTCTATACAAATTACATATCTTTATTGTTGATAGGATTTGTAAAATGATAAGTTTATGAATGCTTGTTATATGTTTTGGACAATCACATGTTTACCAAATGGCATCCTAGCTTCGACTCTTGGATGTATATCACTGACTGTTATATTTCTCTCTTGTGTCTCGGCTTATGATGTGATTATTACACAAAAGGGAACTTGGGAACTTTGGTGTTTCATTTTCACCGTGGACTCATAGGAATATCTTGTTCACGCGCAAAATTGTGATCCTTTCCAATATATATATATATATATATATATATATATATATATATATATATATATATAGAAGTTTCAGTTTTCTAAATTGTTTCTTACATTTTTCATATCTATATATATGTATGTGTGTGTGTGTGTGTATATGTGCGTATGTATGTGTATGTGTGTGTATGTGTGTATGTATATATATATATATATGTATATTATCCCTGGGGATAGGGGTGAAAGAATACTTCCCACGTATTCCTCGCGTGTCGTAGAAAGCGACTAGAGAGGACGGGAGCGGGGGGCCAGAAATCCTCCCCTCCTTGTATTAACTTTCTAAAATGTGAAACAGAAGAAGGAGTCATGCAGGGAGTGCTCATCCTCCTCGAAGGCTCAGAGTGGGGTGCCTAAATGTGTGTGGATGTAACCAAGATGTGAAAAAAGGAGAGAGGTAGTATGTTTGAGGAAAGGAACCTGGATGTTTTGGCTCTGAGTGAAACGAAGCTCAAGGGTAAAGGGGAAGAGTGGTTTGGAAATGTCTGGGGAGTGAAGTCAGGGGTTAGTGAGAGGACAAGAGCAAGGGAAGGAGTAGCAATACTCCTGAAACAGGAGTTGTGGGAGTATGTGATAGATTGTAAGAAAGTAAATTCTCGATTAATATGGGTAAAACTGAAAGTTGATGAAGAGAGGTGGGTGATTATTGGTGCATATGCACCTGGGCATGAGAAGAAAGATCATGAGAGGCAAGTGTTTTGGGAGCAGCTGAATGAGTGTGTTAGTGGTTTTGATGCACGAGACCGGGTTATAGTGATGGGTGATTTGAATGCAAAGGTGGGTAATGTGGCAGTGGAGGGAATCATTGGTATACATGGGGTGTTCAGTGTTGTAAATGGAAATTGTGAAGAGCTTGTAGATTTATGTGCTGAAAAAGGACTGATGATTGGGAATACCTGGTTTAAAAAGCGAGATATACATAAGTATACTTATGTAAGTAGGAGAGATGGCCAGAGAGCGTTATTGGATTACGTGTTAATTGACAGGCGTGCGAAAAAGACTTTTGGATGTTAATGTGCTGAGAGGTGCAACTGGAGGGATGTCTGATCATTATCTTGTGGAGGCTAAGGTGAAGATTTGTATGGGTTTTCAGAAAAGAAGAGTGAATGTTGGGGTGAAGAGTGTGGTGAGAGTAAGTGAGCTTGGGAAGGAGACCTGTGTGAGGAAGTACCAGGAGAGACTGTGTACAGAATGGAAAAAGGTGAGAACAATGGAAGTAAGGGGAGTGGGGGAGGAATGGGATGTATTTAGGGAATCAGTGATGGATTGCGCAAAAGATGCTTGTGGCATGAGAAGAGTGGGAGGTGGGTTGATTAGAAAGGGTAGTGAGTGGTGGGATGAAGAAGTAAGAGTATTAGTGAAAGAGAAGAGAGAGGCATTTGGACGATTTTTGCAGGAAAAAATGCAATTGAGTGGGAGATGTATAAAAGAAAGAGACAGGAGGTCAAGAGAAAGGTGCAAGAGGTGAAAAAGAGGGCAAATGAGAGTTGGGGTGAGAGAGTATCATTAAATTTTAGGGAGAATAAAAAGATGTTCTGGAAGGAGGTAAATAAAGTGCGTAAGACAAGGGAACAAATGGGAACTTCAGTGAAGGGCGCAAATGGGGAGGTGATAACAAGTAGTGGTGATGTGAGAAGGAGATGGAGTGAGTATTTTGAAGGTTTGTTGAATGTGTTTGATGATAGAGTGGCAGATATAGGGTGTTTTGGTCGAGGTGGTGTGCAAAGTGAGAGGGTTAGGGAAAATGATTTGGTAAAGAGAAGAGGTAGTAAAAGCTTTGCGGAAGATGAAAGCCGGCAAGGCAGCAGGTTTGGATGGTATTGCAGTGGAATTTATTAAAAAAGGGGGTGACTGTATTGTTGACTGGTTGGTAAGGTTATTTAATGTATGTATGACTCATGGTGAGGTGCCTGAGGATTGGCGGAATGCGTGCATAGTTCCATTGTACAAAGGCAAAGGGGATAAGAGTGAGTGCTCAAATTACAGACGTATAAGTTTGTTGAGTATTCCTGGTAAATTATATGGGAGGGTATTGATTGAGAGGGTGAAGGCATGTACAGAGCATCAGATTGGGGAAGAGCAGTGTGGTTTCAGAAGTGGTAGAGGATGTGTGGATCAGGTGTTTGCTTTGAAGAATGTATGTGAGAAATACTTAGAAAAGCAAATGGATTTGTATGTAGCATTTATGGATCTGGAGAAGGCATATGATAGAGTTGATAGAGATGCTCTGTGGAAGGTATTAAGAATATATGGTGTGGGAGGCAAGTTGTTAGAAGCAGTGAAAAGTTTTTATCGAGGATGTAAGGCATGTGTACGTGTAGGAAGAGAGGAAAGTGATTGGTTCTCAGTGAATGTAGGTTTGCGGCAGGGGTGTGTGATGTCTCCATGGTTGTTTAATTTGTTTATGGATGGGGTTGTTAGGGAGGTAAATGTAAGAGTTTTGGAAAGAGGGGCAAGTATGAAGTCTGTTGGGGATGAGAGAGCTTGGGAAGTGAGTCAGTTGTTGTTCGCTGATGATACAGCGCTGGTGGCTGATTCATGTGAGAAACTGCAGAAGCTGGTGACTGAGTTTGGTAAAGTGTGTGGAAGAAGAAAGTTAAGAGTAAATGTGAATAAGAGCAAGGTTATTAGGTACAGTAGGGTTGAGGGTCAAGTGAATTGGGAGGTGAGTTTGAATGGAGAAAAACTGGAGGAAGTGAAGTGTTTTAGATATCTGGGAGTGGATCTGGCAGCGGATGGAACCAGGGAAGCGGAAGTGGATCATCGGGTGGGGGAGGGGGCGAAAATTTTGGGAGCCTTGAAGAATGTGTGGAAGTCGAGAACATTATCTCGGAAAGCAAAAATGGGTATGTTTGAAGGAATAGTGGTTCCAACAATGTTGTATGGTTGCGAGGCGTGGGCTATGGATAGAGTTGTGCGCAGGAGGATGAATGTGCTGGAAATGAGATGTTTGAGGACAATGTGTGGTGTGAGGTGGTTTGATCGAGTAAGTAACGTAAGGGTAAGAGAGATGTGTGGAATTAAAAAGAGAGTGGTTGAGAGAGCAGAAGAGGGTGTTTTGAAATGGTTTGGGCACATGGAGAGAATGAGTGAGGAAAGATTGACCAAGAGGATATATGTGTCGGAGGTGGAGGGAACGAGGAGAAGAGGAAGACCAAATTGGAGGTGGAAAGATGGAGTGAAAAAGATTTTGTGTGATCGGGGCCTGAACATGCAGGAGGGTGAAAGGAGGGCAAGGAATAGAGTGAATTGGAACGATGTGGTATACAGGGGTTGACGTGCTGTCAGTGTATTGAATCAAGGCATGTGAAGCGTCTGGGGTAAACCATGGAAAGCTGTGTAGGTATGTATATTTGCGTGTGTGGACGTGTGTATGTACATGTGTATGGGGGGGAGTTGGGCCATTTCTTTCGCCTGTTTCCTTGCGCTACCTCGCAAACGCGGGAGACAGCGACAAAGTATAAAAGAAAAAGAGAAAAAAAATATATATATATATATATATATATATATATATATATATATATATATATATATATATATATATATATATATATATATATATATATATATATATATATATATATATATATATATATATATATATGAATAAATAAATAGATATATATATATATATATATATATATATATATATATATATATATATATATATATATATATATATATATATATATATATATCTTTTTTTTTTCTTTGTCGCTGTCTCCCTCGTTTGCGAGTTAGCGCAAGGAAACAGACGAAAGAAATGGCCCAACCCACCCCCATAAACATGTATATACATACGTCCACACACGCAAATATACATACCTACACAGCTTTCCATGGTTTACCCCAGACGCTTCACATGCCTTGATTCAATCCACTGACAGCACGTCAACCCCGGTATACCTCACCGCTCCAATTCATTCTATTCCTTGCCCTCCTTTCACCCTCCTGCATGTTCAGGCCCCGATCACACAAAATCTTTTTCACTCCATCTTTCCACCTAAAATTTGGTCTCCCTCTTCTCCTCGTTCCCTCCACCTCCGACACATATATCCTCTTTGTCAATCTTTCCTCACTCATTCTCTCCATGTGCCCAAACCATTTCAAAACACCCTCTTCTGCTCTCTCAACCACGCTCTTTTTATTTCCACACATCTCTCTTACCCTTACAATACTTACTCGATCAAACCACCTCACACCACACATTGTCCTCAAACATCTCATTTCTAGCACATCCATCCTCCTGCGCACAACTCTATCCATAGCCCACGCCTCGCAACCATACAACATTGTTGGAACCACTATTCCTTCAAACATACCCATTTTTGCTTTCCGAGATAATGTTCTCGACTTCCACATATTCTTCAAGGCTCCCAGAATTTTCGCCCCCTCCCCCACCCTATGATCCACTTCCGCTTCCATGGTTCCATCCGCTGCCAGATCCACTCCCAGATATCTAAAACACTTCACTTTCTCCAGTTTTTCTGCATTCAAACTCACCTCCCAATTGACTTGACCCTCAACCCTACTGTACCTAATAACCTTCCTCTTATTCACATTTACTCTTAACTTTCTTCTTTCACACACTTTACCAAACTCAGTAACCAGTTTCTGCAGTTTCTCACATGAATCAGCCACCATCGCTGTATCATCAGCGAACAACAACTGACTCACTTCCCAAGCTCTCTCATCCCCAACAGACTTCATACTTGCCCCTCTTTCCAAAACTCTTGCATTCACCTCCCTAACAACCCCATCCATAAACAAATTAAACAACCATGGAGACATCACACACCCCTGCCGCAAACCTACATATATATATATATATATATATATATATATATATATATATATATATATATATATATATATATATATATATATATATATATATATATATATATATATATATATATATATATATATATATATATATATATATATATATATTTATTTATTCATTTTGCTTTGTCGCTGTCTCCCGAGCCTGCGAGGTAGCGCAAGGAAACAGACGAAAGAAATGGCCCAACCCACCCCCACACACATGCACACACACACGCAGGTCCACACACGCAAACATATACACCCATACATCCCAACGTACACACATATATACACACACAGACACACACATATACACACATGCACACAATTCACACTGTCTGCCCCTACTCACCCCCATCGCCACCCCGCCACACACGGAATAACATTTCCTTCCCCCTTATGTGCGCGAGGCAGCGCCAGGAAAATACAACAAAGGCCCCATTTGCTCACATTCAGTCTCCTACTGTCATGCAATAAAGCCCGAAACCACAGCTCCCTTTCCACATCCAGGCCCCACATAACTTTCCATGGTTTACCTCAGACGCTTCACATGCCCTGATTCAATCCATTGACAGCACGTCGACTCCGGTATAGCATATCGATCCAATTCACTCTATTCCTTCCTCACCTTTCACCCTCCTCTATGTTCAGGCTCCGATCACTGAAAAACTTTTCACTCCATCTTCCCATCTCCAGTTGGTCTCCCGCTTCTCCTCACTCCCTCCACCTCTGACACATATATACTCTTCGTCAATCTTTCCTCACTCATTCGTTCCATGTGACCAAACAATTTTAAAACACCCTCTTCTGCTCTCTCAACCACACTCTTTTTATTTCCACACATCTCTCTTACCCTATCATTACTTAATCGATCAAATCACCTAACACCACATATTGTCCTCAAACAATTCATTTCCAGCGCATCCACCCTCCTCCGCACAACTCTATCCATAGCCCACGCCTCGCAACCATATAACATTGTTGGAACCACTATTCCTTCAAACATACCCATTTTTGCTTTCCTAGATAATGTTCTCGACTTCCACACATTCTTCAAGGCTCCCAGAACTTTCGCCCCCTCCCCAACCCTATGATTTACTTCCACTTCCATCTTTCCATCAGCTGCCAAATCCATTCCAAAATTTGTAAAATACTTCACTTCCTCCCATTTTTCTGCATTCAAACTTACCTCTCAATTGACTTGACCCTCAACCCTACTGTACCTAATAACCTTGCTCTTATTCACATTTACTCTCAGCTTTCTTCTTTCACACACTTTACCAAACTCAGTCACCAGCTTCTGCAGTTTCTCAAACGAATTAGCCACCAGCGCTGTATCATCAACCAACAACAACGGACTCACTTCCCAGGCGCTCTCATCCACAACAGACTGCATACTTACCCCTCTTTACAAAACACTTGCATTCCCCTCCTTAACAACTCTATTCATAAATAAATTAAACAACAATGGGGATATCACACACCCCTGCTGCAAACCAATATTCACTAGAACCAATCACTTTCTTCTCTTCCTACACGTACACATGCCTTACATCCTCGATAAACACTTTTCACTGCTTCTAACAACTTGCCTCCCACACCATATATTCTTAATACCTTCCAAGGAGCATCCCTCTCAACTCTATCATATGCCTTCTCCAGATCCATAAATGCTACATACAAATTCATTTGCTTTTCTAGCTATTTCTCACATACATTCTTCAAAGCAAACACCTGATCCACACATCCTCTACCACTTCTGAAATCACACTGCTCTTCCCCACTCTGATGCTCTATACATGCCTTCACCTCTCAATCAATACCCTCCCATATAATTTACCTGGTATACTCAACAAACTTATATCTATATAATATAAGCACTCACTTTTATCCCCTTTGCCTTTCACAATGACACTATGCAAGCATTCCGCCAATCCTCAGGTACCTCACCATGAATCATACATACATTAAATAACCTTACCATCCAGTCAACAATACAGTCACACCCTTTTTTAATAAATTCCACTGTAATACCATCTAAACTCGCCGCCTTGCCGGCTTTCATCTTCCGCAAAGTTTTCACTGCCTCTTCTTCTTTTACCAAATTATTCTTCCGAACTCTCTAACTTTGCACAGCACCTCGACCAAAATACCCTATATCTGCCGCTCTATCATGAAACACATTCAACAAACCTTCAAAATACTCTCTCCATACCCTTCTCATATCACCACTACTTGTTATCACCTCCCAATTAGCCCCCTTCACTGAAGTTCCCATTTGCTCCGTTGTCTTACGCACTTTATTTACCTCCTTCAAAAACATCTTTTTATTCTCCCTAAATTTTAATGATACTCTCTCACCCCACCTCTCATTTGCCCTCTTTTTCACCTCTTGCACTTTTCTCTTGACCTCATGCCTCTTTCTTTTATACATATCCCACTCATTTCATTTTCTCCTTGCAAAAGTCGTCGAAATGCCTCTCTCTTCTCTTTCACTAATAAATTTACTTCTTCATCCCACCACTCACTACCCTTTGCAATCTGCCCACCTCCCACGCTTCTCATGCCACAAGCATCTTTTGCGCAAGCCACCACTGCTTCCATAAATACATCCTATTCCTCTCCCACTCCCCTTACCTCCTTTCTTCTCACCTTTTTCCATTCTGTGCTTAGACTCTCCTTGTACTTCCTCACACATGTCTCCTTCCCAAGCTCACTTACTCTCACCACTCTCTTCACCCAAACATTCTCTCTTCTTTTATGAAAACCCCCACAATGCTTCACCTTCGCCTCCACAAGATAATGATCAGGTATACCTGCAGTTGCACATCACAGCACATTAACATCTAAAAGTCTCTCTTTCGCACGCCTATCAATTAACACGTAATCAAATAACGCTCTCTGGCTATCCCTCCTACTTACATATGTATACTTATGTATATCTCTCTTTTTGAACCAGGTATTCCCAACCACCAGTCCTTTATCAGCACAAAAATGTACAAGCTCCTCACCATTTCCATTTACAATACTGAATACCCCATGTACACCAATTATTCCCTCAACTGCCACATTACTCACCTTTGCATTCAAATCACCCATCACTATAACCAGGTCTCGTGCATCAAAACTACTAACACCCTCACTCAGCTCTTCCTAAAACACTTCCCTCTCATGATCTTTCCTCTCATGCCCAGCTGCACATGCACCAATAATCACCCATCTCACTCCATCCACTTTCAGCTTTATCCTTATCAATCTAAAGTTTACTTTCTCACACTCTATCACATACTCCCACAACTCCTGTTTCAGGAGTAGTGCTACTTCTTCCCTTGCTCTTGTCCTGTCACTATTGCCTGACTTTACTCCCAAGATATTCCCAAACCATTCTTCCCCTTTACCCTTGAGCTTCGTTTCACTCAGAGCCAAAACATCCATGCTCCTTTCCTCGAACACACCACCTATCTCTCCTTTTTTCTCATCTTCGATGCATCCCCACACATTTAGACACCCCAGTCTGAGCCTTCGAGGAGGATGAGCACTCCCCGCGTGATTCCTTCTTCTGTTTCCCCTTTTAAAAAGTTAAAATACAAAGAGGTGAGGGTTTCCAGTCCCCCACTCCCGTCCCCTTTAGTCGCCTTCTACGACACGTGAGGAATGCGTGGGAAGTATTCTTTCTCCCCTATCCCCAGGGATAATATATATATATATATATATATATATATATATATATATATATATATATATATATATATATATATATATATATATATATATATATATTAAGAATATATGGTGTGGGAGGCAAATTGTTAGAAGCAGTGAAAAGTTTTTATCGAGGATGTAAGGCATGTGTACGTGTAGGAAGAGAGGAAAGTGATTGGTTCTCAGTGAATGTAGTTTTGCGGCAGGGGTGTGTGATGTCTCCATGGTTGTTTAATTTGTTTATGGATGGGGTTGTTAGGGAGGTGAATGCAAGAGTTTTGGAAAGAGGGGCAAGTATGAAGTCTGTTGGGGATGAGAGAGCTTGGGAAGTGAGTCAGTTGTTGTTCGCTGATGATACAGCGCTGGTGGCTGATTCATGTGAGAAACTGCAGAAGCTGGTGACTGAGTTTGGTAAAGTGTGTGGAAGAAGAAAGTTAAGAGTAAATGTGAATAAGAGCAAGGTTATTAGGTACAGTAGGGTTGAGGGTCAAGTCAATTGGGAGGTGAGTTTGAATGGAGAAAAACTGGAGGAAGTGAAGTGTTTTAGATATCTGGGAGTGGATCTGGCAGCGGATGTAACCATGGAAGCGAAAGTGGATCATAGGGTGGGGGAGGGGGCGAAAATTCTGGGAGCCTTGAAGAATGTGTGGAAGTCGAGAACATTATCTCGGAAAGCAAAAATGGGTGTGTTTGAAGGAATAGTGGTTCCAACAATGTTGTATGGTAACGAGGCGTGGGCTATGGATAGAGTTGTGCGCAGGAGGATGGATGTGCTGGAAATGAGATGTTTGAGGACAATGTCTGGTGTGAGGTGGTTTGATCGAGTAAGTAACGTAAGGGTAAGAGAGATGTGAGGAAGTAAAAAGAGCGTGGTTGAGAGAGCAGAAGATGGTGTTTTGAAATGGTTTGGGCACATGGAGAGAATGAGTGAGGAAAGATTGACCAAGAGGATATATGTGTCGGAGGTGGAGGGAACGAGGAGAAGAGGGAGACCAAATTGGAGGTGGAAAGATGGAGTGAAAAAGATTTTGTGTGATCGGGGCCTGAACATGCAGGAGGGTGAAAGGAGAGCAAGGAATAGAGTGAATTGGAGCGATGTGGTATACCGGGGTTGACGTGCTGTCAGTGGATTGAATCAAGGCATGTGAAGCGTCTGGGGTAAACCATGGAAAGCTGTCTAGGTATGTATATTTGCGTGTGTTGATGTATGTATATACATGTGTATGGGGGTGGGTTGGGCCATTTCTTTCGCCTGTTTCATTGCGCTACCTCTCAAACGCGGGAGACAGCGAGAAAGCAAAAAAAAAAGAAAATATATATATATATATATATATATATATATATATATATATATATATATATATATATATATATATATATATATATATATATATATATATATATATATATATATATATATATATATATATATTATCCCTGGGGATAGGGGAGAAAAAATACTTCCCACGTGTTCCGTGCGTGTCGTAGAAGGAGACTAAAAGGGAATGGAGCAGGGGCTGGAATTCTTCCCCTCTCTTTTTTTTTTTTCCTAAGGAAGGAACAGAGAATGGTGCCGGGTGAGGATGTTTCCTCAAGGGCCCAGTCCTCTGTTCTTAACGCTACCTCGCTGAGGCGGGAAATGGCGAATAATATGAAAGAGAATATATATATATATATATATATATATATATATATATATATATATATATATATATATATATATATATATATATATATATATATATATATATATATATATATATATATATATATTTATATATATATATATATATATATATATATATATATATATATATATATATATATATATATATATATATATATATATATATATATATATATATATATATATATATATATATATTCCTATGAGTCCACCTGGAATATGAAATACGAAAAGTTCCCAAGTGCACTTTCGTGTAATAATCACATCATCAGGGGAGACATAAGAGAAGATTATAACAGTCAGTTGATATACATCGAAGAGACGAAGCTAGGACGACATTTGGTAAACATGTGATTGTCCGAAACATCATGTTTTGGTCAATCCCTGGGGATAGGGGAGAAAGAATACTTCCCACGCATTCCTCACGTGTCGTAGAAGGCGACTAAAGGGGACGTGAGCGGGGGGCCAGAAACCCTCCCCTCCTTGTGTTTTAACTTTCTAAAAGGGGAAGCAGAAGAAGGAATCACGCGAGGAGTACTCATCCTCCTCCAAGGCTCAGATTGGGGTGTCTAAATGTGTGTGGAGTTAACCAAGATGAGAAAAAAAGGAGAGATATGTAGTATGTTTCAGGAAAGGAAACTGGATGTTTTGGCTCTGAGTGAAACGAAGCTCAAGGGTAAAGGGGAAGAGTGGTTTGGGAATTTCTTGGGAGTAAAGTCAGGGGTTAGTGAGAGGACAAGAGCAAGGGAAGGAGTAGCACTACTTCTGAATCAGGAGTTGTGGGAGTATGTGATAGAGTGTAAGAAAGTAAATTTTAGATTGATATGGGTAAAATTGAAAGTTGTTGGAGAGAGATGGATGATTATTGGTGCATATACATCTGGGCATGAGAAGAAAGATCATGAGAGTCAAGTGTTTTGGGAGCAGCTGAATGAGTGTATTAGTGGTTTTGATGCACAAGACCGGGTTATAGTGATGAGTGATTTGAATGCAAAGGTGAGTAATGTGGCAGTTGAGGGAATAATTGGTATACATGGATTGTTCAGAGTTGTAAATGGAAATGTTGAAGAGCTTGTAGATTTATGTGCTGAAAAAGGACTGGTGATTGGGAATACCTGATTTAAAAAGCGAGATATACATAAGTATACTTATGTAAGTAGGAGAGATGGCCAGAGAGCGTTATTGGATTCCGTGTTAATTGATAGACGCACGAAAGAGAGATTTTTGGATGTTAATGTGCTGAGAGGTGCAACTGGAGGTATGTCTGATCATCATCTTGTGGAGGCGAAGATGATGATTTGTTGGGGTTTTCGGAAAAGAAGAGAGAATGTTGGGGTGACGAGACTGGTGAGAGTAAGTGAGCTTGGGAAGGAAACTTGTTTGAGGAAGTACCAGGAAAGACTGAGTACAGAATGGAAAAAGGTGAGAACGAAGGAGGTAATGGGAGTGGGGGAGGAATGGGATGTATTTAGGGAAGCAGTGATGGCTTGCGCAAAAGATGCTTGTGGCATGAGAAGCGTGGGAAGTGGGTTGATTAGAAAAGGTAGTGAGTGATAGGATGAAGAGGTAAGGTTATTAGTGAAAGGGAAGAGAGAGGCATTTGGACGATTTTTGCAAGGAAAAAATGCAAATGAGTGGGAGAGGTATAAAAGAAAGAGGCAGGAGGTCAAGAGAAAGGTGGAAGAGGCGAAAAGGGGGGCAAATGAGAGTTGGGGTGAGAGAGTATTATTAAAGTTCAGTGAGAATAAAAAGATGTTTTGGAAGGAGGTAAATAAAGTGCTTAAGACAATGGAACAAATGGGAACTTCAGTGAAGGGGGCTAATGGGAAGGTGATAACAAGTAGTGGTGATGTGAGGAGGAGATGGAGTGAGTATTTTGAAGTTTGTTGAATGTGTTTGATGATAGAGTGGCAGATATAGGGTGTTTTGGTCGAGGTGGTGTGCAAAGTGAGAGGGTTAGGGAAAATGATTTGGTAAATAGAGAAGAGGTAGTAAATGCTTTACGGAAGATGAAAGCCGGCAAGGCAGCAGGTTTGGATGGTTTTGCAGTGGAATTTATTAAAAAAGCGGGTGACTGTATTGTTGACTGGTTGGTAAGGTTATTTAATGAATGTATGATTCATGGTGAGGTGCCTGAGAATTGGCGGAATGCTTGCATAGTGCCATTGTACAAAGGCAAAGGGGATAAGAGTGAGTGCTCAAATTAAAGAGGTATAAGTTTGTTGAGTATTCCAGGTAAATCATATGGGAGGGTATTGATTGAGAGGGTGAAGGCATGTACAGAGCATCAGATTGGGGAAGAGCAGTGTGGTTTCAGAAGTGGTAGAGGATGTGTGGATCAGGTTTTTGCTTTGAAGAATGTATATGAGAAATACTTAGAAAAAGAAATGGATTTGTATGTAGCATTTATGGATCTGGAGAAGGCATATGATAGAGTTGATAGAGATGCTCTGTGGAAGGTACTATGAATATATGGTGTGGGAGGCAAGTTGTTAGAAGCATTGAAAAGTTTGTAACGAGGATGTATGGCATGTGTATGTGTAGGGAGAGAAGAAAGTGATTGGTTCTCAGTGAATGTAGGTTTGCGGCAGGGGTGTGTGATGTCTCCATGGTTGTTTAATTTGTTTATGGATGGGGTTGTTAGGGAGGTGAATGCAAGAGTTTTGGAAAGAGGGGCAAGTATGCAGTCGGTTGTGGATGAGAGAGCTTGGGAAGTGAGTCAGTTGTTGTTCGCTGATTATACAGCGCTGGTGGCTGATTCATGTGAGAAACTGCAGAATGGTGACTGAGTTTGGTAAAGTGTGTGAAAGAAGAAAGTTACGAGTAAATGTGAATAAGAGCAAGGTTATTAGGTACAATAGAGTTGAGGGTCAAGTCAATCGGGAGGTAAGTTTGAATGGAGAAAACCTGGATGAAGTAAAGTGTTTTAGATATCTGGGGGTGGATCTGGCAGTGGATGGAACCATGGAAGCGGAAGTGAATCATAGGGTGGGGGAGGGGGCGAAAATCCTAGGAGCCTTGAAGAATGTGTGGAAGTCGAGAACATTATCTCGGAAAGCAAAAATGGGTATGTTTGAAGGAATAGTGGTTCCAACAATGTTGTATGGTTGCGAGGCGTGGGCTATGGATAGAGTTGTGCGCAGGAGGGTGGATGTGCTGGAAATGAGATGTTTGAGGACAATATGTGGTGTGAGGTGGTTTGATCGAGTAAGTAATGTAAGGGTAAGAGAGATGTGTGGAAATAAAAAGAGTGTGGTTGAGAGAGCAGAAGAGGGTGTTTTGAAATGGTTTGGGCACATGGAGAGAATGAGTGAGGAAAGATTGACCAAGAGGGTATATGTGTCAGAGGTGGAGGGAACGAGGAGAAGTGGGAGACCAAATTGGAGGTGGATAGATGGAGTGAAAAAGGTTTTGAGTGATCGGGGCCTGAACATGCAGGAGGGTGAAAGGCGTGCAAGGAATAGAGTGAATTGGAACGATGTGGTATACCGGGGTCGACGTGCTGTCAATTGATTGAACCAGGGCATGTGAAGCGTCTGGGGTAAACCATGGAAAGTTGTCTGGGGCCTGGATGTGGAAAGGGAGCTGTGGTTTCGGTGCATTATTACATGACAGCTAGAGACTGAGTGTGAACGAATATGGACTTTGGTGTCTTTTCCTAGCGCTACCTCGCACACTTGACGGGGGAGGGGGTTGTTATTCCATGTGTGGCCTGGTGGCGATAGGAACAAATAAATGCAGACAGTATGAATTATGTACATGTCTATATATGTATATGTCTGTGTGTGTATATATATGTGTACATTGAGATGTATAGGTATGTAAATTTGCGTGTGTGGACGTGTATGTATATATATGTGTATGTGGATGGGTTGGGCCATTCTTTCGTCTGTTTCCTTGCGCTACCTCGCTAACGCGGGAGACAGCGACAAAGCAAAATGAATAAATAAATATATATATATATATATATATATATATATATATATATATATATATTTTTTTTTTTTTTTTTTTTTTTTTTTATACTTTGTCGCTGTCTCCCGCGTTTGCGAGGTAGCGCAAGGAAACAGACGAAAGAAATGGCCCAACCCCCCCCCCCCCATACACATGTACATACACACGTCCACACACGCAAATATACATACCTACACAGCTTTCCATGGTTTACCCCAGACGCTTCACATGCCTTGCTTCAATCCACTGACAGCACGTCAACCCCTGTATACCACATGACTCCAATTCACTCTATTTCTTGCCCTCCTTTCACCCTCCTGCATGTTCAGGCCCCGATCACACAAAATCTTTTTCACTCCATCTTTCCACCTCCAATTTGGTCTCCCTCTTCTCCTCGTTCCCTCCACCTCCGACACATATATCCTCTTGGTCAATCTCTCCTCACTCATTCTCTCCATGTGCCCAAACCATTTCAAAACACCCTCTTCTGCTCTCTCAACCACGCTCTTTTTATTTCCACACATCTCTCTTACCCTTACGTTACTTACTCGATCAAACCACCTCACACCACACATTGTCCTCAAACATCTCATTTCCAGCACATCCATCCTCCTGCGCACATCTCTATCCATAGCCCACGCCTCGCAACCATACAACATTGTTGGAACCACTATTCCCTCAAACATACCCATTTTTGCTTTCCGAGATAGTGTTCTCGACTTCCACACATTTTTCAAGGCTCCCAAAATTTTCGCCCCCTCCCCCACCCTATGATCCACTTCCGCTTCCATGGTTCCATCCGCTGACAGATCCACTCCCAGATATCTAAAACACTTCACTTCCTCCAGTTTTTCTCCATTCAAACTCACCTCCCAATTGACTTGACCCTCACCCCTACTGTACCTAATAACCTTGCTCTTATTCACATTTACTCTCAACTTTCTTCTTCCACACACTTTACCAAACTCAGTCACCAGCTTCTGCAGTTTCTCACATGAATCAGCCACCAGCGCTGTATCATCAGCGAACAACAACTGACTCACTTCCCAAGCTCTCTCATCCCCAACAGACTTCATACTTGCCCCTCTTTCCAGGACTCTTGCATTTACCTCCCTTACAACCCCATCCATAAACAAATTAAACAACCATGGAGACATCACACACCCCTGCCGCAAACCTACATTCACTGAGAACCAATCACTTTCCTCTCTTCCTACACGTACACATGCCTTACATCCTCGATAAAAACTTTTCACTGCTTCTAACAACTTGCCTCCCACACCATATATTCTTAATACCTTCCACAGAGCATCTCTATCAACTCTATCATATGCCTTCTCCAGATCCATAAATGCTACATACAAATCCATTTGCTTTTCTAAGTATTTCTCACATACATTCTTCAAAGCAAACACCTGATCCACACATCCTCTACCACTTCTGAAACCGCACTGCTCTTCCCCAATCTGATGCTCTGTACATGCCTTCACCCTCTCAATCAATACCCTCCCATATAATTTACCAGGAATACTCAACAAACTTATACCTCTGTAATTTGAGCACTCACTCTTATCCCCTTTGCCTTTGTACAATGGCACTATGCACGCATTCCGCCAATCCTCAGGCACCTCACCATGAGTCATACATACATTAAATAACCTTACCAACCAGTCAACAATACAGTCACCCCCTTTCTTAATAAATTCCACTGCAATACCATCCAAACCTGCTGCCTTGCCGGCTTTCATCTTCCGCAAAGCTTTTACTACCTCTTCTCTGTTTACCAAATCATTTTCCCTAACCCTCTCACTTTGCACACCACCTCGACCAAAACACCCTATATCTGCCACTCTATCATCAGACACATTCAACAAACCTTCAAAATACTCATTCCATCTCCTTCTCACATCACCGCTACTTGTTATCACCTCCCCATTTACGCCCTTCACTGAAGTTCCCATTTGCTCCCTTGTCTTACGCACCCTATTTACCTCCTTCCAGAACATCTTTTTATTTTCCCTAAAATTTACTGATAGTCTCTCACCCCAACTCTCATTTGCCCTTTTTTTCACCTCTTGCACCTTTCTCTTGACCTCCTGTCTCTTTCTTTTATACTTCTCCCACTCAATTGCATTTTTTCCCTGCAAAAATCGTCCAAATGCCTCTCTCTTCTCTTTCACTAATACTCTTACTTCTTCATCCCACCACTCACTACCCTTTCTAAACAGCCCACCTCCCACTCTTCTCATGCCACAAGCATCTTTTGCGCAATCCATCACTGATTCCCTAAATACATCCCATTCCTCCCCCACTCCCCTTACTTCCATTGTTCTCACCTTTTTCCATTCTGTACACAGTCTCTCCTGGTACTTCCCCACACAGGTCTCCTTCCCAAGCTCACTTACTCTCACCACCTTCTTCACCCCAACATTCACTCCTCTTTTCTGAAAACCCATACTAATCTTCACCTTAGCCTCCACAAGATAATGATCAGACATCCCTCCAGTTGCACCTCTCAGCACATTAACATCCAAAAGTCTCTCTTTCGCACGCCTGTCAATTAACACGTAATCCAATAACGCTCTCTGGCCATCTCTCCTACTTACATAAGTATACTTATGTATATCTCGCTTTTTAAACCAGGTATTCCCAATCATCAGTCCTTTTTCAGCACATAAATCTACAAGCTCTTCACCATTTCCATTTACAACACTGAACACCCCATGTATACCAATTATTCCCTCAACTGCCACATTACTCACCTTTGCATATATATATATATATATATATATATATATATATATATATATATATATATATATATATATATATATATATATATATATATATATATATATATATATATTATTGTTTTTTTTTTTATTATACTTTGTCGCTGTCTCCCGCGTTTGCGAGGTAGCGCAAGGAAACAGACGAAAGAAATGGCCCAACCCCCCCCCCATACACATGTATATACATACGTCCACACACGCAAATATACATACCTACACAGCTTTCCATGGTTTACCCCAGACGCTTCACATGCCCGTCTTCAATCCACTGATAGCACATCAACCCCTGTATACCACATCGCTCCAATTCACTCTATTCCTTGCCCTCCTTTCACCCTCCTGCATGTTCAGGCCCCGATCACACAAAATCTTTTTCACTCCATCTTTCCACCTCCAATTTGGTCTCCCTCTTCTCCTTGTTCCCTCCACCTCCGACACATATATCCTCTTGGTCAATCTTTCCTCACTCATCCTCTCCATGTGCCCAAACCACTTCAAAACACCCTCTTCTGCTCTCTCAACCACGCTCTTTTTATTTCCACACATCTCTCTTACCCTTACGTTACTTACTCGATCAAACCACCTCACACCACACATTGTCCTCAAACATCTCATTTCCAGCACATCCATCCTCCTGCGCACAACTCTATCCATAGCCCACGCCTTGCAACCATACAACATTGTTGGAACCACTATTCCTTCAAACATACCCATTTTTGCTTTCCGAGATAATGTTCTCGACTTCCACACATTCTTCAAGGCCCCCAGGATTTTCGCCCCCTCCCCCACCTTATGATCCACTTCCGCTTCCATGGTTCCATCCGCTGCCAGATCCACTCCCAGATATCTAAAACACTTCACTTCCTCCAGTTTTGCTCCATTCAAACTCACCTCCCAATTGACTTGACCCTCAACCCTACTGTACCTAATAACCTTGCTCTTATTCACATTTACTCTTAACTTTCTTCTTCCACACACTTTTCCAAACTCAGTCACCAGCTTCTGCAGTTTCTCACATGAATCAGCCACCAGCGCTGTATCATCAGCGAACAACAACTGACTCACTTCCCAAGCTCTCTCATCCCCAACAGACTTCATACTTGCCCCTCTTTCCAAAACTCTTGCATTTACTTCCCTAACAACCCCATCCATAAACAAATTAAACAACCATGGAGACATCACACACCCCTGCCGCAAACCTACATTCACTGAGAACCAATCACTTTCCTCTCTTCCTACACGTACACATGCCTTACATCCTCGATAAAAACTTTTCACTGCTTCTAACAACTTTCCTCCCACACCATATATTCTTAATACCTTCCACAGAGCATCTCTATCAACTCTGTCATATGCCTTCTCCAGATCCATAAATGATACATACAAATCCATTTGCTTTTCTAAGTATTTCTCACATACATTCTTCAAAGCAAACACCTGATCCACACATCCTCTACCAATTCTGAAACCACACTGCTCTTCCCCAATCTGATGCTCTGCACATGCCTTCACCCTCTCAATCAATACCATCCCATATAATTTACCAGGAATAATCAACAAACTTATACCTCTGTAATTTGAGCACTCACTTTTATCCCCTTTGCCTTTGTACAATGGCACTATGCACGCATTCCGCCAATCCTCAGGCACCTCACCATGAGTCATACATACATTAAATAACCTTACCAACCAGTCAACAATACAGTCACCCCCTTTTTTAATAAATTCCACTGCAATACCATATATATATATATATACACACACATATATATATATATATATATATATATATATATATATATATATATATATATATATATATGTATATACGCATATATATATATATATATATATATATATATATACATATATATATATATATTTATCATACAAAGCTCCAACAGCCAGGATCGAACCTGGGACCCCTTGTGCAAGAGGCAGGCATGCTAACCGCTAGGCTAAGGGACTGTATAATAGGAAACAACTATTCGAAATACTAAGTACTCGAATACCCTTCGTCTCACAATGGTGAGCAACAGGGTCTATCGGTTGTTTCCGAACAGAACACATAGCTAGCTGATAGCGTTTTACCGAACCTGACTGTACAACGCGGAGTTATATGAATACGAATAAAGTGTATATGAACGCGCACCTTCATAGAACATACAAATCTCCAACAGCCAGGATCGAACCTTGGACTGTAAATGTGAATAAGAGCAAGGTTATTAGGTACAGTAGGGGTGAGGGTCAAGTCAATTGGGAGGTGAGTTTGAATGGAGAAAAACTGGAGGAAGTGAAGTGTTTTAGATATCTGGGAGTGGATCTGTCAGCGGATGGAACCATGGAAGCGGAAGTGGATCATAGGGTGGGGGAGGGGGCGAAAATTTTGGGAGCCTTGAAAAATGTGTGGAAGTCGAGAACATTATCTCGGAAAGCAAAAATGGGTATGTTTGAAGGAATAGTGGTTCCAACAATGTTGTATGGTTGCGAGGCGTGGGCTATGGATAGAGATGTGCGCAGGAGGATGGATGTGCTGGAAATGAGATGTTTGAGGACAATGTGTGGTGTGAGGTGGTTTGATCGAGTAAGTAACGTAAGGGTAAGAGAAATGTGTGGAAATAAAAAGAGCGTGGTTGAGAGAGCAGAAGAGGGTGTTTTGAAATGGTTTGGGCACATGGAGAGAATGAGTGAGGAAAGATTGACCAAGAGGATATATGTGTCGGAGGTGGAGGGAATGAGGAGAAGAGGGAGACCAAATTGGAGGTGGAAAGATGGAGTGAAAAAGATTTTGTGTGATCGGGGCCTGAACATGCAGGAGGGTGAAAGGAGGGCAAGGAATAGAGTGAATTGGAGCGATGTGGTATACAGGGGTTGACGTGCTGTCAGTGGATTGAATCAAGGCATGTGAAGCGTCTGGGGTAAACCATGGAAAGCTGTGTAGGTATGTATATTTGCGTGTGTGGACGTATGTACATGTGTATGGGGGGGGGGGGGTTGGGCCATTTCTTTCTTTCGTCTGTTTCCTTGCGCTACCTCGCAAACGCGGGAGACAGCGACAAAGTATAAAAAAAAAAAAAAAAATAACTCCGCGTTGTACAGTCAGCTTCGGTAAATTGCTATCAGCTGGCTATGTGTTCTGTTCGGAAACAACCGATAGACCCCGTTGCTCACTACTGTGAGACGAAGGGTATTCGAGTACTTAGTATTTCGAATAGTTGTTTCCTATTATACAGTCCCTTAGCCTAGCGGTTAGTATGCCTGCCTCTTGCACAAGGGGTCCCAGGTTCGATCCTGGCTGTTGGAGCTTTGTATGTTCTATGGAGGTGCGCGTTCATATACACTTTATTCGTATTCATATAAATCCGCGTTGTACAGTCAGGTTCGGTAAAACGCTGTCAGCTGGCTATGTGTTCTGCTCGGAAACAACCGATTGACCCCGTTGCTCACCATTGTGAGATAAAGGGTATTCGAGTACTTAGTATTTCGAATAGTTGTCTCCTATTATACAGTCCCTTAGCCTAGCGGTTACATGCCTGCCTCTTGCACAAGGGGTCCCAGGTTCGATCCTGGCTGTTGGAGCTTTGTATGATATATATACATATATATCTATATATATATATATTTATTTTTTTTTATTATACTTTGTCGCTGTCTCCCGCGTTTGCGAGGTAGCGCAAGGAAACAGACGAAAGAAATGGCCCAACCCACCCCCCATACACATGTATATACATACCTACACAGCTTTCCATGGTTTACCCCAGACGCTTCACATGCCTTGATTCAATCCACTGACAGCACGTCATATATATATATATATATATATATATATATATATATGTATATATATATATATATATATATATATACATAAATACACACACATATATATGTATATATATGTTCTTCAGGATAGGGGCAAACGAATACGTTTCACGTTTTCTCTATGTGTCGTCGAAGAAGATTAAAGGTTGTGGTAACCGGGCGCTGAAAACCATCCACTTCCTCCATTATAATTTCTAAAGGAAGAAACAGAAGGAATCAACCAAAAAGTGCACATCATCCTCTAAGGCTCACATTGGTGTGTTTGAATGTGTGTGGATGTAACCAAGATGATAAGAAAGTAGAGATTAGGTAGTATGTTTGAGGAAAGAGACCTGTATCATCTGGCTCTGAGTGAAACGAAGCTCAAAGGTAAAGGGGGAGAATGGTTTGGACAATTTTGGGGAGTAACGTCGGGTGTTGTTGAGAGGACAAAAGCTAAGGAAGGAGTAGAACTATCTAGAAGAGGAGTTGCGGGAGTACGTGATAGAGTGTAAGTAATTTCCTGATTGGTATGGGTAAAATTGAAAGTGGATGGAGAGAGATGGGTGATTATTGGTGCTTATGTACCAAGTCAGGAACGAAAGATCGTGAGAGGAAAGTGTTTTGGAAGGAGTTGAGTGAGTGTGTCGGTAGATTTCGTGCACGGGACCGGGTATTAGTGATGGGTGATTTAAACTCGAAGGTGGGTAATGTGGCAGTTGAGGTTATAATTGGTGTACAAGAGGTATTTAGTGTTGAAAATAGAAATGGTGAAGAGCTTGTTGATTTGTGTGCAGGAAGAAGCCTGGTGATTGTAAATAACTGGTTTAAAAAGAGAAATATGCATAATTGAATATATATGTGAATAGGAATGATGGTCAAAGAGCGTTATTAGATTACGTGTTAATTGATAGGCGTGTAAAAGAGACTTTTAGATGTTAATGGGCTGGGAGGGGCAACCGGTGGGATGTCTGGTCACTATCTTGTGGAGGCGACGGTGAAGATTTGTAGAGGTTTTCAAAAAAGGGGAAAATGTTGGTGAAATGAAAATGGTGAGAATAAGTGAGCTCGGAGATGAGACTTGTATGAGGAAGTACCAGGAGAGATTAAATGTAGAATGGCAAAAGGTCAGAGCAAATGACGTGAGGTTAGTGCGTCAGGAAAGGAATGAATTTACGCAAGCAGTGATGGCATGTGCAAAAGATGCATGTGGCGTGAGAAAGGGGGGCGATGGACTGGTTAGAAAGGGTATTGAGTGGTGGAGTGAAGTAACTTTGTTAGTGAAAGAGAAAAGAGAGGCGTTTGGCCGATACTTATAAGGAAGGAGTGCAAATGAGTGGGAGATCTACAAAAGAAAGCAGCAGAAGGTCACGAGCAAGGTACAAGGGTTGAAAAAGAGAGCAAATGAGGCTTGGGATGAGAGAGTATCATTAAACGTTACGGAGAATAAAAGGATGCTTTAGAAGGAGGTTAACAACGTACGTGAAGGGGACAAGGGAAGAAGTGATAATAGGTAGTGATGAAGGGAGGAGATGGAGTGAGTACTTTCAAGGTATGTTGAATGTGTTTGATGATAGAGTGGCAGATGTGCGCTGTATTCGTCGGTATGGTGTGCGAAGTGAAAGGGTCAGGGATAATGTCTTGGTTAAGAGAGAAGAGGTGGTGAAAGTTTTGAGTAAGAAGAAATTCGGCAAGGGAGCGGGTTTAGATGGTATTCCTGTTGATTTTATTAAGAAAGGGGGCGACCTTGTTGTTGATTGGTTGAGGAGGATATTCAGTTGTATATGGATCATGTTGAAGTGCCTTAGGATTGGCGGAATAGATACATAGTGCCATTGTACAAGGGCAAAATGGATAAAGGTGAGAGTTAAACTACAGAGGCATAAGTTTGTTGAGTATTCCTGGGAAATTGCACGGGTGGGTATTGAGTGAGAGGGTGAAGGCATGAACAGAGCATTAGACTGAGGACGAGCAGTGTGGTTTCAGGCGTGGTAAAGGATGCGTGGATCAGGTGCTTGCTTTGAAGAATGGGTGTAAGAAATATACTTAGAAAAACAGATGGATTTGTATGCAGCCTTTATGGATCTGGAGAAGGCATATGGATGGGTTGATAGAGATGCTTTATGGAATATCTTAAGAGCATATGGTGAGGGAGGTGAGCTGCTAGAAGAAGTGAAATTGTCTTTACCAAGGATGTAAGGCAATTGTACAAGTGCTAAGAGAGGAGAGTGATTCGTTCTCAGTGAAGGTCGGTCTGCGGCAGGGGTGTGTGATGTCGTCCATGGTTGTTCAATTTGTTTGTGGATTGGGTGGTTAGGGAAGTAAATGTAATAGCTGTAGAAAGAGGGGCAAGTATGCAGTCTGTTGGGGATGAGAGGGAATGGGAAGTGAGCCAGTTGTTGTTCGCCGATCATATTGCTCTGTTGACCAGCTGATTCGAGTGAGAAACTGCAGAACTTGGTGACTGAGTTTGGAAAAGTGTGTGAAAGAGAAAGTTGAGAGTAAATATGAATAAGAGCAATGCTATTAGGTTCAGTAAGGTAGAGGGACAAGTCAATTGGGATATAAGTTTAAGGAAGAAAAAACTGGAGGAAGTGAAGTGTTTTAGATATCTGGGAGTGAACTTAGCAGCGAATGGAGCAATGGAGTTGGAAGTGAGTCACAGGGTGGGGAAAGCGGCGAAGGTTCTGGGAGCGATGAAGATTGTGTGTAAGGAGAGATCTTTATTTCGGAGAGCAAAAATGGGTACGTTTGAAGGCATAGGCTATAGATAGAGTTGTTCCGAGGAGAGTGAATGTGTTGGAAATTAAATGTTTGAGGATAATATGTGGTGTGAGGTGGTTTGATCGAGTAAGTAATGGAAGGGTAAGTGAGATGTGTGGAAATTAAGAATGTGGTTGAGAGAGCGGAGGAGGGTGTGTTGCAATGGTTTGGATATGTGGAGAGAATGAATGAGGAAAGATCGACAAAGAGGATATGTATATGTCAAAGGTAGAGGGAACAGGGAGAAGCGGGAGACCGAATTAGAAGTGGAAGGATGAAGTGAAAAAGATTGTGAGCGATTGGAGCCTTAGCATCCAGGAGGGTGAGAGACGTGCAAAAAATAGTGTGAATTGGAACGATGTGGTATACCAGGGTCGACCTGCTGTCAGTAGACTGAAACAGAGCATGTGAAACGTCTGGGGTAAACCATGAAAAGTTCTTTGGGGCCTGGATGTGGATAGGGAGGTTTGGTTTCAGTACATTCCTGAAACGGTTAAATCATGGAGTAGAAGAGTAGGTCCTCTTGGAGGAAGAGGGGAAGAATAGGTAAATGTTTCCATTTGCGCAAGGTAACCTCTGCTATGTTGTTGGCGGAGACAGAAGCATCACCACATGAGAGTTTTTTACCGGTTATTACGGTCAGCTTTGTCGAGGTTCCAATATTTACATTTACAAGAGATTGCTAGAGGGGAATCATGAGAGTGTGATCAAACGAGCCTATGGGCCGAAATTGTCTATCTAGGGAGCGTAGGATCAAAGTTGAATAACATATCCAGGATATTAGGAGAGTGATCACAACGGTCAGGAATCTGGGTGAAGAGGGAGATGATTTGCTCTAGATCATTGACAATGGCGAACCTGAGAGCTTCATTTCTCTCCGCCTTCATTATGTGAGAAAATTAACCATTCCCTCTAGTAAGCGATGAAATCCCCTAGGTAAAGGATCTCGGCTTGTGGGTGAGAGGATGCCACATTCTCATGGCAGGAGTTAAGACAGTCGACGAAAGGTATGAAATATGTAGAATTAGGTGCGCAATAGGAGAAACAAAGAAAAAGTGTGGTAGTTGGGAGATATACATTGAGTCACATAGCATCAAAGTTTGGGAATTGAAGGTCATCGAGGAGTGCAACAGTTGTGCTGATGTTGGAATAAGCACGAACACCACCTTTGAACCAGAATCATGAATAGAGATTATGGTTGGATATGAAATAGCGACTAGTGAGAAACTCATTAGACAATTGGGTCTCAGTAAGAAGTGAGATATCAGGAGAGGCTCTAGATGGTGTTAAACAGAAAAGAGGTCACTAGAGAGACCGCGAACGTTGGTGGAGTGACTAGAAAAAGAGGAAGTCTCAGAGAGAGGGAAAGGTCGTGGGAGAGGCCAACATCATTAAAATCTTAGCCCTCCCTCTCATTGGCAGTTGGGTTAGCTGGGGTATTGGGAGGGGTCAATACATCCCACCTGAGCTCTCCCTCTCGCTCGCAGCAGAGTCACACAAGAAATAGTATTGAAGTTTACAGTACAACAGATAAAACATTCTCATTATCAGAAACTGTTCTGTATGCTACTCCTGTCCTTTGAATTTATGATGTTACAAAGTCCTGGATCCGTCGTTTTATCTTACCTCTTTTCTTTTACTACTTTACCAAAAAATCTTTTTTAATTGTAATACCATTTCAAGTGCCTACGAAGTCGAGGAAAACAATGGCAACTCTCATTACTTGATTTAAAGTTTCAGGTACGTTTTGCATTAAACATATATCTGAGTGTTCACCTTTCTTGGTAGAAATTCATTAGGTTCCGTCCCTCGAAAACTTAGATACTCACTTTATGCTGATAATTGTGCAATATGACACTCCTCGCCTAATACGTAGTTTTCGGCTGAATGGGTTCAAGTTGCACTTTAATCCTTTCAACATTGGGCGCTACGATGGGGGTTTAAGTTTTCACCGACTAAAAGTGTCGCGGTTGTTTCTACCTACGAAAATAAGATCCCAAATTTACAGCAAGAATTAGGCAACAACCCGATTCGATTCTGCAATAACATAAGGTTTCTTGGATTAGACTTTGACTGAAGATTATAATGGAAAAAACATAATAAAAGGCTAGATAACCTTAAGCATCTCTCGGGTTCATTTTAGGGAGCCGACAGGAAACCCTTATTGATATTGTACTAGGTCCTTAGTAGAAGTAAACTAGACTATGGCTCACAGGTGTATGCTTCGGCGAGCGACTATGTTCTGAGAAGGTTGGATGTGTTACAGAATAAATGCCTGCGAATGTGTCTTGGATCTCTGTCATGTACCAGAGTTCCGCGATTGTAAGTTCAGGCAAATGTACCTCCTCTCCGGCTGAGTCGTGACGAATTAACGTTAAAGTGTGGTATTCTGATGACCAGGAGAAGAAATACTACTGCCTGGCGCCTGGCACAACAATACGAACAGTTCGTCGACAGAGGCGTCAGGCCCCTGGTCCTCAGAATACACTTTCTCAGTGGGAATTATGGTGTAAAAGTGCAAGAAGTGGACACGCTGGCTAGAAATGAACTTCCTCCTTGGGAGCAGTCAAGAATAAAAAATAAGACCAGCTGGCTCCATGCGACGAAAAAGGAACGCGCCGGAGAATGAGGTATACGAGAGATTCCGTTACGTCATTATGAATCATTTATCATATGTCCACTTCTACACACATGGCTTCAAGACAAGTGAATATGTGGGTGCAAGTGCGTGGTCGAACGAATGTTCCTCCAGGTACAGGCTACTGAAACATACACCTGTTTTCTGTGCGGAATCATTTGCTACTGATAAGACCATAGATTATATAATCAACTCAGTTTATATCATCTCAGTAAATTTTACAGATTCGTTAAAACCTATTAAAGCTATAAACTCTGGTTATAATAAATCAAATGAAATTCAGGGCAACATCAGTAATTAACTAAATTCATGTAATAAAGATATCATCTTGATTTGGGTGCCTGGCGGGTCATTGCAACATTTACGGCAATGAACAGGCAGACCGGTTGGCTAAGTCGACCTCAGAACTCGAGGAGGTCGTTCCGATCCCTCGGGAGCTGGGGTCCTGCCTTTCCTTGGGAAAGGATTCAATATTTCTTCTGCGGCAAAGTCAGTGGACCAACCTGACTGTACCAAAGAGATACAAACCACATGTAGCAGACTGGACGACCTTGTACAGGAAAAACAGAAGAGACGAAGTCGTGCTAGACTGTCTACGCTCAGCTGCACATACAGCACCCACCTACAACCCTATATTAGCCAAAAATTTTCAGCAAGATGTGAAACCTGGCAAACCAATTCAACAATAGACCACCTTCTCATGCAATGCATCAAGTACCGTGAAAACAGAACGAGTCTGACAAACTTTTTCAAGAAAAAGAAAACAAATTTCACAATATACAATCTCCTTGGTGATTATGTCAACATAATCAAGAAATTGATTATCTTTCTCATGGAAACGGAAATAAACAAAATGATATAAGGCGGTTCGTTGGTTCGACTCTGTGCTGGAGCTGGCTTCGGGGTGTGGCTGTCTTCGCTCTTGGCTGGTTGCGTGGTGGACCAAGCAATTTGCTCCTTCTGCGGCTGGCCCGGATCGGGCCTGGTTCGGCTTGGAGCTGGTTTCATTATGGTGTCCAGCTGAGGAGTTGCCGGTGTTATTATATCATGATTTATACATGTGTTTCATGCTATGGTGAAGGACTATCTCTAATCTATCCTATTTTTTTCGCAGTCCTTCTGGCAGCTGCACCAGTGGATGTTGTGCCGACTGGGTGGTGTTTGCTGCCACGTTGACGCAATACCAACCTACCAACTTTTCTTCCAATATCCTATTTCTTTTCTTAATCCCTATAAGAGTAGATAGGACTTATAGGTATTTACATGAATATTATGTAGGGACTTTACACAGTCAAAAATCAAACAGGGTTGCAGGCCTAATGACCTTACTTATAGGTCGCTGGCCGTAAAACCAACAAATTCACTAGTAGTAATATTCTCTATAAGCTGTTTTAACTTTCGTTCCTTAATAAATTTTTCGAAGACTTCAGTTGCATATATAAATGTTTATATTATTTCAGAAGCTTAGATTTTCCTTGCGCACTGGTGATGCGTACATCATTTTGGGAGCTCCCAGTTTGTTGGTACCATCTAATCTCTGTTTCAGCAGCAACAGCACTGGCTTTACTATTGACATCTTTGTTCTTTAGGGGAAAATAGCTGGTAATATGTTTGGTCCTGGGGCTGACTTTTCAGTTGCTTTATTGTTAAATCAATGGTGGTTTTCTTATCAAACTGATGAAGCAGTTTCTTTATTTCTAAATACTAATTAAATTTGAAGTGTTCTTTTAGAAATGTGTATGTGTCTGAATTTTACTGATGGGTAGAGGCAACCGGTAAAAGTACAGTTACAATAGCCATAGTGGCAGCATTTACATCCGTTTGTAGGAGTTAAGGGGTTAAAATACAGCTACCTCTCCGTCCTTTCCATTACAGTACCTGTTAGTGGACCCACCTTCCCCTGTTATCCTATTCACAAAGGTTATGTTATAACCTACTCCCTCTCCTCTCTCTCTCTCTCTCGATCAGTGATCTGCCTTCAATTTTCAAATTTCTTTACTCTTTTACCGATGATTCTTCTTTACACATCAGATCTCACATTTCCCTCGCTCTTCCAAATGATACTCATTCCTTTCCTCATTACAAACACACTTCCTTTTTCACAGATGCAACAGCTCGGAATGAGGAAGCAATAACTTGGTTAAATTCAATGGTGCTGAAGCAAGATTTTTTCCTATATCCCTTCATATCTCTCGTCACCACAAGGATGAGTTCAGAAAGAAAGATGACACATTTATAATTAGGGAAATTCTTTAAACGTGTGGCAATATGTGAGTTTCCGTATCTTCAACTAGATCGAGGAGATTCTTGGCTAAGTCCAGTCTTGTAGAATAATTAACAATGATATGGTTGTATGTGACGAGAAAAGTTTTGTTAATGTCATTATGTCTATCAGATATCTATCCATCATTATCATTCTAGTCATCAGTATGAATATGGATTCATTTTTCTGTTAAGACACATAAACCTCTGTCCTATCTTCACATGTAGCATACCAATCAGCAAGTTTATAACGATTTTGTTGAATGTGCATAGGTTAGTGATTATTAGATAACAAATTAAAAGTTATAAAAGAGAAAATTTAGAAGACTATTCAAAGGAAATGAGAGGAGAGAAATTGCGTATGAAGAACTAAGAGAGTGAAGAATGAGCAAAAGGGAATGACACTAGTAATACAAGAGATTACATACTGTTAGAGTAAGAATAAAACAAAGGTAGAAGTTTCGGTGTTATAGTAGAACAAAGAAAATGAAAGGCATCTGCAGAGGAGTAGAGGATGATTCAAGATAAATTTAGATATAGGGTTAAACAAGAGAAGCTGAGTAATGTGGGAAGAAGGCTGCTACACAATAGAGAATGAAGAAAGATATGAACAAGATAAAATATAACAGAAGAAAATGGTAGCAGTGAAGCAGAGATGGTTTAAAGTAGGAAGGACCAAAAGCAGATAGAAGAGAGCAGCAGAGTGCGAAAGAGGACAGGTTGGCCCAGGATGAAGCAAGTCTAGAAACAAGTCTGGAAGAAGCAAACGTTGATGGATGACGTCACAGCATCGCACAATATGAACATCATGAATTATCTGTCAGAACAGAAAAGAATTTACAAATGCAACACAGGATTCCTGTTTTTCGTGGAGAAGTAAAATGCATGATGTCAGTTTAGCTGGACGTCTCCTCAGAGACGAGAATATAAAACAGTTGTAGACAAAATTTCTTCTCAGACGCAGTAAGAATGTCCCTGAGCTCCGTGGTTTATTAGGCAGACGCGTTCAAGAAGAATGTCTGGTGATGAGATGGAGGAGATGCAGATTACAAGATGGATTATTCTTCATAATCACCAGTCACAATTCTGTCTTACAATTCTTGCTAGTCTCATAATTTGAGAGCAAATATTACTTAATCTTTCTCTCTGGTGGAACTGGGTTAAAAAAAAAGAAAATAAGAAAGATCCGTATATATCACCTGGAACCTCAGGAAGGCAGTAGTGTATAAATCATTATAATACTTTAATGATGATTTATGAAGTGAGAATTCTGCACACAATTTCTCGAGCTAAGCCGCATAATTCACTGGTAAATGAAGTGGATACGGGGTTGCTGAATGTTTCATAAAATTTTGCTGGGAAAGTTGTACAATCAAGCTTTCATGGAGTCAGTTGTTCATAAAATCGATGTGGTGATTCTAGGGAAACCCTTTGATGTACACACGATAGAAGAAGTATCTTCGCGGATGGATATGATGAATTATGAAATGATCAGTACGAGTCCAGTTGCCTCGAGTGGATTGGTAAGCGTAAGATGCGAAATCAAGTTCCAAATGATTATGGTAACCCACTTTATATTTCCATCGAAATGTAAAATCACTATAACTTTTATGAAGGCAGATCACAGGATATATCGCTGGCAATCGATTTATTACGATATCATGAATGCAGGGCTATCACTGTGATTCCAGACCTACTGGCGTTTCGCAAAATCCTTTGTCCGTCGTGTCATATTCTTTCACACAAAAAGTGGTAATATATATTTTCTTACCATGGCGACCAATGAAAATTAGAGACAGGATAGATAGGAGTTAAGGAGATGGCTGAAGATACTTATACGCTCGGCGCTTGAAACGCTACACAGCGGACAAGAATGGAAATCATAAAGATGAGATTGAAGCAAAGCAACGGCGAAAGAAGGAATAACTGTTCTTATAACTGGGTTTCAACAGGTTACTAATGACAAGAATTATATAAACCCTTATAATGTATAGATTTGTGTATGAACTTCACCAGAGGACTGATTTGAAAGTAACAGTATCAACAGGACCAATAATACACAGTTACCATCATAATAGATAAAGAAGGGACCGGAAATATGAAAACTGGGGTATTAATAACAGGATGGATTTTGTCAAGTGGGCCTATAGATGAAATGAAATCATCCTGTCAAATAAAGAACCGATAATCCAGGCTAACATAGACATCACCATTACATAGGGAAATCAAACAGAAAAATGTGAAACAAACAAGGGTACGAAGAATTCTGTTTTCTCTCTCTCTCTCTCTCTCTCTCTCTCTCTCTCTCTCTCTCTCTCTCTCTCTCTCTCTGTATATATGTTTTTTCTTTTTTCTTTCATACTATACGCATTTTCTCGCACTAGTGAGGTAGGGTTAAGAATAGAGGACTGAGCCTTACAGGGAATACCCTCACTAGGCCCCCTTCTCTGCTCCTTTAAATATATATATATATATATATATATATATATATATATATATATATATATATATATATATATATATATATATATATATATATATATATATATATATATATATATATATATATATATATATATATATATATATATATATATATATATATATATATATATATATATATATATATATATATATATATATATATATATATATATATATATATATATTGGAAAGGATCACAATTTTGCGCGTGATCAAGATATTTCTATGAGTCCATGGGGAAAATGAAACACGATAAGTTCCCAAGTGCTTTTTCATGTAATAGTCACATCATCAAGGGAGACACAAGAGAGAAATATAAGTCAGTTCATATACATCGAGGAGACGAAGCTAGGACGCCATTTGGTAAACATGTGATTGTCCAAAACATATAACGAGCGTTCATAAACTTATCATTTTACAAATTTTATCAACAATAAAGTTATCGAATTTGTATAGACCATCACTAATATCAAGATTATAATTCTTTGTGTGTATATACATATATATATATATATGTATATATATATGTATATATATATATATATATATATATATATATATATATATATATATATATATATATATATATATATATATATATATATATATATATGTATATATATATATATATATATATATATATATATATATATATATATATATAAATATATACATATATATATATATATATATATATATATATATATATATATATATATATATATATATATATATATATATATATATATATATATATATATATATTTATATATATTGGAAAAGATCACAATTTTGGGCGTGATCAAGATATTCGTATGAGTCCACGTGCAAAATGAAAGACGATATGTTCCCAAGTGCACTTTCGTGTAATAATCACATCATTATAGAAGACACAAGAGAGAAATATGTCAGTTGATATACATCGAAGAGACGAAGCTAGGAGGTCATTTGGTTTAGCATAATAATCTCCATTAAATTGAAATACACAGTGTTTTATTCACATTTTTAACAGTTCAGTGAGAACAGACTTTGAAACAGGTATATAATTGTCATCCAAGATATCAAATAAATATGCTAAAAGGTCATCAACTAGAACTTCAGTGAAAAGTGAGGAAACATCAAAGCTAACTAGTTTGAAATCAAAATTTACGTTGATATTGTTTAGCTTGTTGACTAAATCTACATTGTTCACGATATTAAAATTTGATACATTACCCACTAAAGGGATCAATAAAGAGACTAATCATTTTGAAAATTTACATATGATGGAGCCTACTGAACTCACTATAGGTCTTGCTGGGAAATTCTGCTTATGTGTTTTGATAGGTCCATACATATATGGCAATAATGGGGACAAAGATGACAAACCTTTGATAATAGAACTATTACCTTTCAACAACAACTTCATTTCTTTATTGAAATGGGAATAAAGTGCTTCTAAGGGATTTTTACTAAGTTTAGAATATCTTGGGTAATCATGTAGAAGATCATTTACTTTAAATAAATAGTTTCTTTTGCCTAAAATCACAACAGTGTTAGCCTTATCTGCTTCAGTAATTTGTATTTCCTTGTCTTTTTTTAAGGTGTTGATAGCTCTTATAAAACATACTACTAAAGCAGATAAGGCTAACACTGGTGTGATTTTAGACAAAAGTATCTATTTATCGAAAATGACTAATCTTTTAAATGACGACACAACATATTCTAAACTTAGTAAAAATCCCTTAGAAGCAGTTAATTCCCATTTCAATAAAGAAATGAAGTTGTTGTTGAGAGGTAATAGTTTTCTTATCAAAAGTTTGTCATCTTTGTCCCCTTCATTTCCATATATGTATGGACTTATCAAAACGCATAAAGAGAATTTTCCAGCAAGAGCTGTAGTGAGTTCAATAGGATCCATCACATATATATTGTCAAAATGGTTAGTTTCTTTATTAAGCCCTTTGGTGGGCAAGGTATCAAATTCTAATATCATGAACAATGTAGATTTAGTCAACAAGCTAAATAATATCAATGCTAATTTTGATTTCAAGCTAGTTAGCTTTGATGTTTTCTCACTTTTCACTAAAATTCCAGTTGATGACCTTTTTTATAATATTTATTTGATGTCTTGCAAGATGTTCATTTCCCTTTTTCAAAGTTTGTTTTCACTGAACTGATAAAATTGTGAATGAATGACTGAATTTCAATTCAATGGAGATTATTATGCTCAAAAATTTTGGTATGGCAATGGGTAACCCACTTTCACCTGTACTAAGTGATCTTTATATGAAATGCTTTGAAACAAAATTACTAACGGATATCTTACCTTCTAATGCAATTTGGTTTAGGTATGTAGATGATTTTCTTTGTGTTTGGCCAACAAATGAAAATTTACAAATATATCTCCACATACTTAAGAATTTAGTACCTCCATCAAATTTACTATAGAAAATGAAAATAATGGTATGTTACCATTTTTAGATTGCATGATCCATAGGCAAGGAAACAAGTTTAAGCTTAGCATATACAGAAAACTTACCAATGTATGCTCATATGTCCATTATTACTTATATCAACATAACAGAGTTCAGTTATTATCATTTCAATCTATGTTCCTCAGGGATTAAGTAATTGCAGTCCAGAGTTTACTGATGATGAGATTGAGAATATTCTATTGGATCTAAGTTAAAGTACCGTAGACCTTTCATGGATGAATCTCTTAGATTAGCAAAGAAATCATTTTATAGAGTTGAGCCGAAACCTCCCTTTGACACCTTCTAAGAATGTTTTAGTTCTCCCTGTTGATAACAATTTCACTTTACTTCCCCTGTTGTTTGAATCCTTTCATGTAAATGTTGACATCAGCAACAATAATATTATAAAGAATATCTTAATCAAGAATTCACCAGAAAATTCTCTTGGATGTATCTATAAAGTGTCATGAGGATGTTGTAAAAATTTTATGTTAAGCAAACGGGTAAGGATCTTTGCGTTAGACTTAAGCAACATATAGTATAAGAACGGGACATGAATCCATCGCCTTGTTTAATCACTTTAAAGACTATGATCGTTGTGTTGATTGGAGTAATGCCATCTCAATTATTAACTCTACTTCGGTTACCACTAGAAAATATCATTGAATCTTCTATTACAGAATACACAAAGAATTGTAATCTTAATATTAGTGATGGTCTATGCAAATTAGATAAATTTCTTGCTGATAGAATTTGTAAAATGATAAGTTTATGAACGCTCTTTGTATGTCTTGCACAATCGCATGTTTACCAAATAGCGTCCTAGCTTCGTCTCTTCGATGTATATCAACTGACATATATTGCTCTCTTGTGTCTCCCCTGATGATGTGATTATCTATATATATATATATATATATATATATATATATATATATATATATATATATATATATATATATATATATATATATGGGAGGTGTTCTTTCTCCCCTATCCCCAGGGATAAGAGTGAGTGCTCAAATTACAGAGGTATAAGTTTGTTGAGTATTCCTGGTAAATTATATGGGAGGGTATTGATTGAGAGAGTGAAGGCATGTACAGAGCATCAGACTGGGGAAGAGCAGTGTGGTTTCAGAAGTGGTAGAGGATGTGTGGATCAGGTGTTTGCTTTGAAGAATGTATGTGAGAAATACTTAGAAAAGCAAATGGATTTGTATGTAGCATTTATGGATCTGGAGAAGGCATATGATAGAGTTGATAGAGATGCTCTGTGGAAGGTATTAAGAATATATGGTGTGTGAGGCAAGTTGTTAGAAGCAGTGAAAAGTTTTTATCGAGGATGTAAGGCATGTGTACGTGTAGGAACAGAGGAAAGTGATTGGTTCTCAGTGAATGTAGGTTTGCGGCAGGGGTGTGTGATGTCTCCATGGTTGTTTAATTTGTTTATGGATGGGGTTGTTAGGGAGGTGAATGCAAGAGTTTTGGAAAGAGGGGCAAATATGAAGTCTGTTGGGGATGAGAGAGCTTGGGAAGTGAGTCAGTTGTTGTTCGCTGATGATACAGCGCTGGTGGCTGATTCATGTGAGAAACTGCAGAAGCTGGTGACTGAGTGTGGTAAAGTGTGTTAAAGAAGAAAGTTAAGAGTAAATGTGAATAAGAGCAAGGTTATTAGGTACAGTAGGGTTGAGGGTCAAGTCAATTGGGAGGTGAGTTTGAATGGAGAAAAACTGGAGGAAGTGAAGTGTTTTAGATATCTGGGAGTGGATCTGGCAGCGGATGGAAACATGGAAGCGGAAGTGGATCATAGGGTGGGGGAGGGGGCGAAAATTCTGGGAACATTGAAGAATGTGGGGAAGTCGAGAACATTATCTCGGAAAGCAAAAATGGGTATGTTTAAAGGAATAGTGGTTCCAACAATGTTGTATGGTTGCGAGGCGTGGGCTATGGATAGAGTTGTGTGCAGGAGGATGGATGTGCTGGAAATGAGATGTTTGAGGACAATGTGTGGTGTGAGGTGGTCTGATCGAGTAAGTAACGTAAGGGTAAGAGAGATGTGTGGAAATAAAAAGAGCGTGGTTGAGAGAGCAGAAGAGGGTGTTTTGAAATGGTTTGGGCACATGGAGAGAATGAGTGAGGAAAGATTGACCAAGAGGATATATGTGTCGGAGGTGGAGGGAACGAGGAGAAGAGGGAGACCAAATTGGAGGTGGAAAGATGGAGTGAAAAAGATTTTGTGTGATCGGGGCCTGAACATGCAGGAGGGTGAAAGGAGGGCAAGGAATAGAGTGAATTGGAGCGATGTGGTATACCGGGGTTGACGTGCTGTCAGTTGATTGAATCAAGGCATGTGAAGCGTCTGGGGTAAACCATGGAAAGCTGTGTAGGTATGTATATTTGCGTGTGTGGACGTATGTATATACATGTGTATGGGGGTGGGTTGGGCCATTTCTTTCGTCTGTTTCCTTGCGCTACCTCGCAAACGCGGGAGACAGCGACAAAGCAAAAAAAAAAAAAAAAAAATATATATATATATATATATATATATATATATATATATATATATATATATATATATATATATATATATATATATATATATATATATATATATATATATATATATATATATATATATATATATATATATTGTTGACTGGTTGGTAAGGTTATTTAATGTATGTATGACTCATGGTGAGGTGCCTGAGGATTGGCGGAATGCGTGCATAGTGCCATTGTACAAAGGCAAAGGGGATAAGAGTGAGTGCTCAAATTACAGAGGTATAAGTTTGTTGAGTATTCCTGGTAAATTATATGGGAGGGTATTGATTGAGAGGGTGAAGGCATGTACAGAGCATCACATTGGGGAAGAGCAGTGCGGTTTCAGAAGTGGTAGAGGATGTGTGGATCAGGTGTTTGCTTTGAAGAATGTATGTGAGAAATACTTAAAAAAAGCAAATGGATTTGTATGTAGCATTTATGGATCTGGAGAAGGCATATGATAGAGTTGATAGAGATGCTCTGTGGAAGGTATTAAGAATATATGGTGTGGGAGGCAAGTTGTTAGAAGCAGTGAAAAGTTTTTATCGAGGATGTAAGGCATGTGTACGTGTAGGAAGAGAGGAAAGTGATTGGTTCTCAGTGAATGTAGGTTTGCGGCAGGGGTGTGTGATGTCTCCATGGTTGTTTAATTTGTTTATGGATGGGGTTGTTAGGGAGGTAAATGCAAGAGTCCTGGAAAGAGGGGCAAGTATGAAGTCTGTGGGGATGAGAGAGCTTGGGAAGTGAGTCAGTTGTTGTTCGCTGATGATACAGCGCTGGTGGCTGATTCATGTGAGAAACTGCAGAAGCTGGTGACTGAGTTTGGTAAAGTGTGTGGAAGAAGAAAGTTAAGAGTAAATGTGAATAAGAGCAAGGTTATTAGGTAGAGTAGGGTTGAGGGTCAAGTCAATTGGGAGGTGAGTTTGAATGGAGAAAAACTGGAGGAAGTGAAGTGTTTTAGATATCTGGGAGTGGATCTGTCAGCGGATGGAACCATGGAAGCGGAAGTGGATCATAGGGTGGGGGAGGGGGCGAAAATTTTGGGAGCCTTGAAAAATGTGTGGAAGTCGAGAACATTATCTCGGAAAGCAAAAATGGGTATGTTTGAAGGAATAGTGGTTCCAACAATGCTGTATGGTTGCGAGGCGTGGACTATGGATAGACTTGTGCGCAGGAGGATGGATGTGCTGGAAATGAGATGTTTGAGGACAATGTGTGGTGTGAGGTGGTTTGATCGAGTAAGTAACGTAAGGGTAAGAGAGATGTGTGGAAATAAAAAGAGCGTGGTTGAGAGAGCAGAAGAGGGTGTTTTGAAATGGTTTGGGCACATGGAGAGAATGAGTGAGGAAAGATTGACCAAGAGGATATATGTGTCGGAGGTGGAGGGAGCGAGGAGAAGAGGGAGACCAAATTGGAGGTGGAAAGATGGAGTGAAAAAGATTTTGTGTGATCGGGGCCTGAACATGCAGGAGGGTGAAAGGAGGGCAAGGAATAAAGTGAATTGGAGCGATGTGGTATACAGGGGTTGACGTGCTGTCAGTGGATTGAATCAAGGCACGTGAAGCGTCTGGGGTAAACCATGGAAAGCTGTGTAGGTTTGTATATTTGCGTGTGTGGACGTGTGTATGTACATGTGTATGGGGGGGGGGCCATTTCTTTCGTCTGTTTCCTTGCGCTACCTCGCAAACGCGGGAGACAGCGACAAAGTATAAAAAAAAAAAAATATATATATATATATATATATATATATATATATATATATATATATATATATATATATATATATATATATATATATATATATATACATATATACATATATCCTCTTGGTCAATCTTTCCTCACTCATTCTCTCCATGTGCCCAAACCATTTCAAAACACCCTATTCTGCTCTCTCAATCACGCTCTTTGTATTTCCAAACATCTCTCTTACCCTTATATTCCTTACTCGATCAAACCACCTCACACCACATATTGTCCTCAAACATCTCATTTCCAGCACATCCACCCTCCTGCGCACAACTCTATCCATAGTCCACGCCTCGTAACCATAAAACATTATTGGAACCACTATTCCTTCAAACATAGCCATTTTTGCTTTCGGAGATGATGCTCTCGACTTCCACACATTCTTCAAGGCTCCCAGGATTTTCGCCCCCTCCCCCACCCTATGATTCACTTCCGCTTCCATGGTTCCATCCACTGCCAGATCCATTCCCAGATATCTAAAACACTTCACTTCCTCCAGTTTTTCTCCATTCAAACTCACCTCCCAATTGACTTGACCCTCAACCCTACTCTACCTAATAACCTTGCTCTTATTCACATTTACTCTTAACTTTCTTCTTTCACACACTTTACCAAACTCAGTCACCAGCTTCTGCAGTTTCTCACATGAATCAGCCACCAGCGCTGTATCATCAGCGAACAACAACTGACTCACTTCCCAAGCTCTCTCATCCCCAACAGACTTCATACTTGCCCCTCTTTCCAAAACTCTTGCATTTACCTCCCTAACAACCCCATCCATAAACAAATTAAACAGCCATGGAGACATCACACACCACTGCCGCAATCCTACATTCACTGAGAACCAATCACTTTCCTCTCTTCCTACACGTGCACATGCCTTACATCCTCGATAAAAACTTTTCACTGCTTCTAACAACTTTCCTCCCACACCATATATTCTTAATACCTTCCACAGAGCATCTCTATCAACTCTATCATATGCCTTCTCCAGATCCATAGATGCTACATACAAATCCATTTGCTTTTCTAAGTATTTCTCACATACATTCTTCAAAGCAAACACCTGATTCACACATCCTCTACCACTTCTGAAACCACACTACTCTTCCCCAATGTGATGCTCTGTACATGCCTTCACACTCTCAATCAATACCCTCCCATATAATTTACCAGGAATACTCAACAAACTTATACCTCTGTAATTTGAGCACTCACTCTTATCCCCTTTGCCTTTGTACAATGGCACTGTGCACGCATTCCGCCACTCCTCAGGCACCTCATCATGAGTCATACATACATTAAATAACCTTACCAACCAGTCAACAATACAGTCACCCCCTTTTTTGATAAATTCCACTGCAATACCATCCAAACCTGCTGCCTTGCCGGCTTTCATCTTCCGCAAAGCTTTCACTACCTCTTCTCTGTTTAACAAATCATTTTCCCTAACCCTCTCACTTTGCACACCACCTCGACCAAAACACCCTATATCTGCCACTCTATCATCAAACACATTCAACAAACCTTCAAAATACTCACCCCATCTCCTTCTCACATCACCACTACTTGTTTTCACCTCCCCATTTGCGCCCTTCACTGAAGTTCCCATTTGCTACCTTGTCTTACGCACTTTATTTACCTCCTTCCAGAACATCTTTTTATTCTCCCTAAAATTTAATGATACTCTCTCACCCCAACTCTCATTTGCCCTTTTTCTTCACCTCTTGCACCTTTCTCTTGACCTCCTGTCTCTTTCTTTTATACATCTCCCACTCAATTGCATATATATATATATATATATATATATATATATATATATATATATATATATATATATATATATATATATATATATATATATATATATATATATATGTAAGCGGAAGTGGGCTATAGATAGAGTTGTGCGGAGGAGAGTGGATATATTGGAAATGAGATATTTGATGACAATATGTGGTGTGAGGAGAGTTGATCGTGTAAGTAATGAAAGGGTAAGAGAGATATGTGGTAATAAAAAGAGAATCGTTTAGAAAGCAGAAGAGGGTGTTTTGAAATGGTTTGGTCACTTGAAGAGAATGAGTAAGGAAAGATTGACAGAGAGGATATATATATATCATAGGTTGAGGGAACGAGAAGTGGGAGTCCAAATTGGAGGTGGAAAGATTTAGTGAAAAATATTTTGAGCGATTGGAGCCTGAACATGTAGGAGGGTGAAAGGCGTGCAAGGAATAAAGTGAATTGGAACGATGTGGTACACCTGGGTCGACGTGCTGTCAATGGATTGAACCAAGGCATGTGAAGCGTCTGAGGTACACTATGGAAAGTTTTTTTGGGCCTGAATGTTTTAAGGGTGCTGTGGTTGCGGTGCATTATACATGACAGCTTGAGACTGAGTGTGAACGAAAGTGGCCTTTGTTGTTTTTTCCAAGCTACTTCGCGGGAGGGGACTATCATTTCATGTGTGGCGGGGTGCCGACGATAAATGAATAAAGGCAGACTGTATGAATTATGAACATGTGTATATATGTAAATGTCTGAGTGTGTATATATATGTATACGTTTAAATGTATAGGTATGTATATGTCCGTGTGTTTACAAAATGGCGTCCTAGCTTTGATTCTTCGATGTATATCAACTGACTGTTATATTTTTTTCTCTTGTGTCTCCCCTGATGATGTGATTATTACACGAAAGTGGACTAGGGAACTTTTCGTGTTTCATTTTCCCCGTGGACTCATAGGAATATCTTGATCACGCGCAAAATTGTGATCCTTTCCAATATATACATAAATATATATATATATATTTATTTATTTTTTTATTTATTTTGCTTTTGTCGCTCTCTTTCGCGTTAGCGAGGTAGCGCAAGGAAACAGACGAAAGAATGGCCCAACCCGCCCACATACACATGTATATGCATATACGTCCACACGGGCAAATATACACACCTATACATACGATGTACACATATATATATACACACACACACACACACATATACATATATACACATGTACATAATTCATACTGTCTGCCTTTATTTGCTCCCATCGCCACCTCGCCACACATGGAATAACAACTCCCTCCCCCCTCATGTGTGCGAGGTAGCGCTAGGAAAAGACACCAAAGGCCACATTCGTCCACACTCAGTCTCTAGCTGTCATGTAATAATGCACCGAAACTACAGCTCCCTTTCTGCATCCAGGCCCCACACAACTTTCCATGATGTTCCCCAGACGCTTCACATGCCCTGGTTCAATCCATTGACAGCACGTCGACCCCGGTATACCACATCGTTCCAATTCACTCTATTCCTTGCACGCCTTTCACCCTCCTGAATGTTCAGGCCCCGATCACTCAAAATCTTTTTCACTTCATCTTTCCACTTAAAATTTGGTCTCCCACTTCTACTTGTTCCCTCCACCTCTGACACATATATCCTCTTGGTCAATCTTTCCTCACTCATTCTCTCCATGTGACCAAACCATTTCAAAACACCCTCTTCTGCTCTCTCAACCACGCTCTTTTTATTTCCACACATCTCTCTTACCCTTACATTACTTACTCGATCAAACCACCTCACACCACATATTGTCCTTAAACATCTCATTTCCAGCACATCCACACTCCTGCGCACAAATCTATCCATAGCCCACGCCTCGCAACCATACAACATTGTTGGAACCACTATTCCTTCAAACACACCCATTTTTGCTTTCCGAGATAATGTTCTCGACTTCCAAATATTCTTCAAGGTTCCCAGAATTTTCGCCCCCTCCCCCACCCTATGATTCACTTCCGCTTCCATGGTTCCATCCGCTGCCAGATCCATTCCCAGATATCTAAAACACTTTACTTCATCCAGTTTTTCTCCATTCAAACTTACCTACCAATTGACTTGACCCTCAACCCTACTGTACCTAATAACCTTGCTCTTATTCACATTTACTCTTAACTTTCTTCTTTCACACACTTTACCAAACTCAGTCACCAGCTACTGCAGCTTCTTACAAGAATCAGCCACCAGCGCTGTATCATCAACGAACAACAACTGACTCACTTCCCAAGCTCTCTCATCACAACAGACTGCATACTTGCCCCTCTTTCCAAAACTCTTGCATTCACCTCCCTAACAACCCCATCCATAAACAAATTAAACAACCATGGAGACATCACACACCCCTGCCGCAAACCTACATTCACTGAGAACCAATCACTTTCCTCTCTTCCTACACGTACACATGCCTTACATCCTCGATAAAAACTTTTCACTGTTTCTAACAACTTGCCTCCCACACCATATATTCTTAAAACCTTCCACAGAGCATCTCCATCAACTCTATCATATGCCTTCTCCAGATCCATAAAGGCTATATACAAATCAATCTGTTATTCTAAGTATTTCTCACATACATTCTTCTAAGCAAACACATGATCCACACATCCTCTACCACTTCTGAAACCACACTACTCTTCCCCAATCTGATGCTCTGTACATGCCTTCACCCTCTCAATTAATACCCTCCCATATAATTTACTAGGAATACTCAACAAACTTATACCTCTGTAATCTGAGCACTCACTCTTATCCCCTTTGCCTTTGTACAATGGCACTATGCAAGCATTCCGCCAATCCTCAGGCACCTCACAATGAATCATACATACTTTAGATAACCTTACCAACTAGTCAACGATACAGTCACCACCTTTTTTGATAAATTCCAGTGCAATACCGTCCAAACCTGTTGCCTTGCCGGCTTTCATCTTCCGTAAGGCTTTTACTACCTCTTCTCTATTTACCAAATCATGTTCCCTAATCCTTTCACTTTGCACACCACCTCGACCAAAGCACCCTATATCTGCCACTCTATCATCAAACACATTCAACAAACCTTAAAAATACTCACTCCATCTCCTTCTCACATCACCACTACTTGTTTTCACCTCCCCATTAGCCCCCTTCACTGAAGTTCCCATTTGCTCTCTTGTCTTACGCATTTTATTTACCTCCTTCCAAAATATCTTTTTATTCTCCCTAAAATTTAATGATACTCTCTCACCCCAACTCTCATTTGCCCTCTGTTTCACCTCATGCATCTTTCTCTTGACCTCCTGCGTCTTTCTTTTATACCTCTCCCACTCATTTGCATTTTTTCCCTGCAAAAATCGTCCAAATGCCTCTCTCTTCTCTTTCACTAATAATCTTACTTCTTCATCCCACCACTCACTACCTGTTCTAATCAACCCACCTCCCACGCTTCTCATGCCACAAGCATCTTTTGCGCAAGCCATCACTGCTTCCCTAAATACATCCCATTGCTCTCCCACTCCCCTTACCTCCTTTGTTCTCACTTTTTTCCATTCTCTACTCAGTCTATCCTTGTACTTTCTCACAAAAGTCTCCTTCCTAAGCTCACTTACTCTCACCACTCTCTTCACCCAAACATTCTCTCTTCTTTTCTGAAAACCTCCCACAAATCTTCACCTTCGCTTCCACAAGATAATGATCAGACATCCCTCCAGTTCCACCTCTCGGCACATTAACATCCAAAAGTCTCTCTTTCCTGCGGCTATCAATTAACACGTAATGCAATAACGCTCGCTGGCCATCTCTCCTAATTACATACGGATGCTTATGCATATTTGGCTTTTTAAACCAGGTATTCCCAATCACCAGTCCTTTTTCAGCACATAAATCTACAAGCTCTTCACCATTTCCCTTTACAACACTGAACACTCCATGTATACCAATTATTCCCTCAACTGCCACATTACTCACCTTTGCATTCAAATCACCCATCACTATAACCCAGTCTTCTTAATGAAAACCACTAACACACTCATTCAGCTGCTCGAAAAACACTTGCCTCTCATGATTCTTCTTCTCGTGCCCAGATGCATATGCACCAATAATCACCCATCTCTCTCCATCAACTTTCAGTTTTACCCATATCAATCTAGAAGTTCCTTTCTTACACTCTATCACATACTCCCACAACTCCTGATTCAGGAGTAGTGCTGCTCCTTTCCTTGCTCTTGTCCTCTCACTAACCCCTGACTTTACTCCCAAGACATTCCCAAACCACTCTTCCCCTTTACCCTTGAGCTTCGTTTCACTCAGAGCCAAAACATCCAGATTACGTTCCTCAAGCATACTACCTATCTCTCCTTTTTTCTCATCTTGGTTACATCCACACACATTTAGACACCCAAATCTGAGCCTTCGAGGAGGATGAGCACTCCCCGCGTGACTCCTTCTTCGTTTTCCCCTTTTAGAAAGTTAAAATACAAGAAGGGGAGGGTTTCTAGCCTGCCGCTCCCGTCCCCTTTAGTCGCCTTCTACGACACGTGAGGAATGCGTGGGAAGTATTCTTTCTCCCCTATCCCCAGGGATGATATAGATATATATACATAAGTATACTTATGTAAGTAGGAGAGATGGCCAGAGAGCGTTATTGGATTACGTGTTAATTGACAGGCGTGCGAAAGAGAGACTTTTGGATGTTAATGTGCTGAGAGGTGCAACTGGAGGGATGTCTGATCATTATCTTGTGGAGGCTAAGGTGAAGATTAGTATGGGTTTTCAGAAAAGAGGAGTGAATGTTGGGGTGAAGAAGGTGGTGAGAGTAAGTGAGCTTGGGAAGGAGACCTGTGTGGGGAAGTACCAGGAGAGACTGTGTACAGAATGGAAAAAGGTGAGAACAATGGAAGTAAGGGGAGTGGGGGAGGAATGGGATGTATTTAGGAAATCAGTGATGGATTGCGCAAAAGATGCTTGTGGCATGAGAAGAGTGGGAGGTGGGCTGTTTAGAAAGGGTAGTGAGTGGTGGGATGAAGAAGTAAGAGTATTAGTGAAAGAGAAGAGAGAGGCATTTGGACGATTTTTGCAGGGAAAAAATGCAATTGAGTGGGAGAAGTATAAAAGAAAGAGACAGGAGGTCAAGAGAAAGGTGCAAGAGGTGAAAAAAAGGGCAAATGAGAGTTGGGGTGAAAGACTATCAGTAAATTTTAGGGAGAATAAAAAGATGTTCTGGAAGGAGGTAAATAGGGTGCGTAAGACAAGGGAGCAAATGGGAACTTCAGTGAAGGGCGCAAATGGGGAGGTGATAACAAGTAGTAGGTGATGTGAGAAGGAGATGGAGTGAGTATTTTGAAGGTTTGTTGAATGTGTTTGATGATAGAGTGGCAGATATAGGGTGTTTTGGTCGAGGTGGTGTGCAAAGTGAGAGGGTTAGGGAAAATGATTTGGTAAACAGAGAAGAGGTAGTGAAAGCTTTGCGGAAGATGAAAGCCGGCAAGGCAGCAGGTTTGGATGGTATTGCAGTGGAATTTATTAAAAAAGGGGGTGACTGTATTGTTGACTGGTTGGTAAGGTTATTTAATGTATGTATGACTCATGGTGAGGTGCCTGAGGATTGGCGGAATGCGTGCATAGTGCCATTGTACAAAGGCAAAGGGGATAAGAGTGAGTGCTCAAATTACAGAGGTATAAGTTTGTTGAGTATTGCCTGGTAAATTATATGGGAGGGTATTGATTGAGAGGGTGAAGGCATGTACAGAGCATCAGATTGGGGAAGAGCAGTGTGGTTTCAGAAGTGGTAGAGGATGTGTGGATCAGGTGTTTGCTTTGAAGAATGTATGTGAGAAATACTTAGAAAAGCAAATGGATTTGTATGTAGCATTTATGGATCTGGAGAAGGCATATGATAGAGTTGATAGAGATGCTCTGTGGAAGGTATTAAGAATATATGGTGTGGGAGGAAAGTTGTTAGAAGCAGTGAAAAGCTTTTTATCGAGGATGTAAGGCATGTGTACGTGTAGGAAGAGAGGAAAGTGATTGGTTCTCAGTGAATGTAGGTTTGCGGCAGGGGTGTGTGATGTCTCCATGGTTGTTTAATTTGTTTATGGATGGGGTTGTTAGGGAGGTAAATGCAAGAGTTTTGGAAAGAGAGGCAAGTATGAAGTCTGTTGGGGATGAGAGAGCTTGGGAAGTGAGTCAGTTGTTGTTCGCTGATGATACAGCGCTGGTGGCTGATTCATGTGAGAAACTGCAGAAGCTGGTGACTGAGTTTGGAAAAGTGTGTGGAAGAAAAAAGTTAAGAGTAAATGTGAATAAGAGCAAGGTTATTAGGTACAGTAGGGTTGACGGTCAAGTCAATTGGGAGGTGAGTTTGAATGGAGAAAAACTGGAGGAAGTGAAGTGTTTTAGATATCTGGGAGTGGATCTGGCAGCGGATGGAACCATGGAAGCGGAAGTGGATCATAGGGTGGGGTAGGGGCCGAAAATCCTGGGGACCTTGAAGAATGTGTGGAAGTCGAGAACATTATCTCGTAAAGCAAAAATGGGTATATTTGAAGGAATAGTGGTTCCAACAGTGTTGTATGATTGCGAGGCGTGGGCTATGGATAGAGTTGTGCGCAGGAGGATGGATGTGCTTGAAATGAGATGTTTGAGGACAATGTGTGGTGTGAGGTGGTTTGACCGAGTGAGTAACGTAAGGGTAAGAGAGATGTGTGGAAATAAAAAGAGCGTGGTTGAGAGAGCAGAAGAGGGTGTTTTGAATTGGTTTGGGCACATGGAGAGGACGAGTGAGGAAAGATTGACCAAGAGGATATATTATATGTGTCGGAGGTGGAGGGAACAAGGAGAAGAGGGAGACCAAATTGGAGGTGGAAAGATGGAGTGAAAAAGATTTTGTGTGATCGGGGCCTGAACATGCAGGAGGGTGAAAGGAGGGCAAGGAATAGAGTGAATTGGAGCGATGTGGTATACCGGGGTTGACGTGCTGTCAGTGGATTGAATCAAGGCATGTGAAGCGTCTGGGGTAAACCATGGAAAGCTGTGTAGGTATGTATATTTGCGTGTGTGGACGTATGTATATACATGTGTATGGGGGGGGGGGTTGGGCCATTTCTTTCGTCTGTTTCCTTGCGCTACCTCGCAAACGCGGGAGACAGCGACAAAGTATAATAAAAAAAAGAAATATATATTTATATATATATATATATATATATATATATATATATATATAATGGAAAAAGGTGAGAACAATGGAAGTAAGGGGAGTGGGGGAGGAATGGGATGTATTTAGGGAATCAGTGATGGATTGCGCAAAAGATGCTTGTGGCATGAGAAGAGTGGGAGGTGGGTTGATTAGAAAGGGTAGTGAGTGTTGGGATGAAGAAGTAAGAGTATTAGTGAAAGAGAAGAGAGAGGCATTTGGACGATTTTTGCAGGGAAAAAATGCAATTGAGTGGGAGATGTATAAAAGAAAGAGACAGGAGGTCAAGAGAAAGGTGCAAGAGGTGAAAAAAAGGGCAAATGAGAGTTTGGGTGAGAGAGTATCATTAAGTTTTAGGGAGAATAAAAAGATGTTCTGGAAGGAGGTAAATAAAGTGCGTAAGACAAGTGAGCAAATGGGAACTTCAGTGAAGGGCGCAAATGGGGAGGTGGTAAGAAGTAGTGGTGATGTGAGAAGGAGATGGAGTGAGTATTTTGAAGGTTTGTTGAATGTGTTTGATGATAGAGTGGCAGATATAGGGTGTTTTGGTCGAGGCGGTGTGCAAAGTGAGAGGGTTAGGGAAAATGATTTGGTAAATAGAGAAGACGTAGTAAAAGCTTTGCGGAAGATGAAAGCCGGCAAGGCAGCAGGTTTGTGTGGTATTGCAGTGGAATTTATTAAAAAAGTGGGTGACTGTATTGTTGACTGGTTGGTAAGGTTATTTATTGTATGTATGACTCATGGTGAGGTGCCTGAGGATTGGCGGAATGCGTGCATAGTGCCATTGTACAAAGACAAAGGGGATAAGACTGAGTGCTCAAATTACAGATGTATAAGTTTGTTGAGTAATCCTGGTAAATTATATGGGAGGGTATTGATTGAGAGGGTGAAGGCATGTACAGAGCATCAGATTGGGGAAGAGCAGTGTGGTTTCAGAAGTGGTAGAGGATGTGTGGCTCAGTTGTTTGCTTTGAAGAATGTATGTGAGAAATACTTAGAAAAGCAAATGGATTTGTATGTAGCATTTATGGATCTGGAGAAGGCATATGATAGAGTTGATAGAGATGCTCTGTGGAAGGTATTAAGAATATATGGTGTGGGAGGAAAGTTGTTAGAAGCAGTGAAAAGTTTTTATCGAGGATTTAAGGCATGTGTACGTGTAGGAAGAGAGGAAAGTGATTGGTTCTCAGTGAATGTAGGTTTATGGCAGGGGTGTGTGATGTCTCCATGGTTGTTTAATTTGTTTATGGATGGGGTTGTAAGGGAGGTGAATGCAAGAGTTTTGGAAAGAGGGGCAAGTATGAAGTCTGTTGGGGATGAGAGAGCTTGGGAAGTGAGTCAGTTGTTGTTCGCTGATGATACAGCGCTGGTGGCTTATTCATGTGAGAAACTGCAGAAGCTGGTGACTGAGTTTTGTAAAGTGTTTGAAAGAAGAAAGTTAAGAGTAAATGTGAATAAGAGCAAGGTTATTAGGTACAGTATGGTTGAGGGTCAAGTCACTTTGGAGGTGAGTCTGAATGCAGAAAAACTGGAGGAAGTGAAGTGTTTTAGATATCTGGGAGTGGATCTGGCAGCGGATGGAACCATGGAAGCGGAAGTGGATCATAGGGTGGGGTAGGGGCCGAAAATTCTGGGAGTATTGAAGAATGTGTGGAAGTCGAGAACATTATCTCGGAAAGCAAAAATGGGTATGTTTGAAGGAATTGTGGTTCCAACAATGTTTTATGGTTGCGAGGCGTGGGCTATGGATAGAGTTGTGCGCAGGAGGATGGATGTGCTGGAAATGAGATGTTTGAGGACAATGTGTGGTGTGAGGTGGTTTGATCGAGTAAGTAACGTAAGGGTAAGAGAGATGCGTGGAAATAAAAAGAGCGTGGTTGAGAGAGCAGAAGAGGGTGTTTTGAAATGGTTTGGGCACATGGAGAGAATGAGTGAGGAAAGATTGACCAAGAGGATATATGTGTCGGAGGTGGAGGGAACAAGGAGAAGAGGGAGACGAAATTGGAGGTGGAAAGATGGATTGAAAAAGATTTTGTGTGATCGTGGCCTGAAAATGCAGGAGGGTGAAAGGAGGGCAAGGAATAGAGTGAATTGGAGCGATGTGGTATACCGTGGTTGACGTGCTGTCAGTGGATTGAATCAAGGCATGTGAAGCGTCTGGGGTAAACCATGGAAAGCTGTGTAGGTATGTATATTTGCGTGTGTGGACGTATGTATATACATGTGTATGTGGGTGGGTTGGGCCATTTCTTTCGTCTGTTTCCTTGCGCTACCTCGCAAACGCGGGAGACAGCGACAAAGCAAAAAAAAAAAAAAAAAAAAATATATATATATATATATATATATATATATATATATATATATATATATATATATATATATATATATATATATATATATTCCTATGAATCTAAGGGAAAAATGAAACACGATAAGTACCCAAGTGCACTTTTGTGAAATAATTACATCATCAGGGGAGACACCATAGAGAAATATAAGTCAGTTGATATATAGCGAAGAGACGAAGCTAGGACGCCATTTGGTGGTAAATATGTGATTATGCAAAACTTTTAACGAGCGTTCATAAACTTATTATTTTGCAAATTTTATCAGCAATAAAGTTATCTAATTTGTATAGACCATCACTAATATTAAGATTACAATTCTTTGTGTATTTAATAATAGAAGGTTCAATGATATTTCTCTTGGTAATAGAGTTAGAATTAATAAATGAGATGGCGTTACTCCAGTCAATATAATGATCATAGTTTTTAACGTGATTAAACAACGTATTTGATTCTTGTCCCTTTCTTACACTATATTTATATTGCTTAAGTCTAACAGAAAGATCCTTACCAGTCTGACCAACATAAAATTTTTTCACATTTTCCAAGAGGCACTTTATAGATGTACCCAAGAGAATTTTCTGGTGAATTCCTGATTAACATATTCTTTATAGTAGTATTGTTGCTAAACGCAACATTTAAAGTAAAGGATTTAAGCAAACTGGGAAGGAAAGTGAAATTTTTATTAAAAGGGAGAACTAAAAGATTCTTGGTGTCTAGGGGAGGTTTGGGCTCAACTCTGTAAAATGATTTCTTTCCTAACTTAATTTATTTATCAATGAATGATCTAGGGTACTTTAACTTAGATCCAATAGAATATATCTCCTCAAACTCATTTTCAATCAACTCCGGACAGGAAATGTGTAATACCCTAGGGAACATTGATTGAAATGATGATGATTTAACTCTGTCATGTTGAGATGAATAATAATGAATATATGAGCATACATTGATGAGTTTTCTGTATATGCTAAACTTAGATTTGTTTCCTTGCCTATGGATCATGCAATCTAAAAATGGTAACATACCATTACTTTCAATTTCTACAGTAAATTTGATGGAAAGTGCTAAATTGTTAAGTAAGGAGAGGAATATTTGTAAATTTTCATTTGTTGGCCAAACGCAAAGAACATCATCTACATACCTAAACCAAATTGCCTCAGAAGGTAAGATATCCTTTAGTAATTTTGCTTCAAAAAATTTCATACAAAGATTACTTAGTACAAGTGAAAGAGTGCTACCCATTGCTATACCAAATTTTTGAGAATTATAGTATCTATTAAATTGAAATACACAGTCTTTTATTCACAATTTTATCAGTCCAATGAAATTAGACTTTGAAACAGGTAAATGAATATCATCTAAGACATCAAATAAATATTCTAAAAGGTCATCAACTGGAACTTTAATGAAAAGTGAGGAAACATCAAAGCTAACTAGTTTCAAATCAAAATTAAGATTGATATTGTTTAGCTTGTTGACTAAATCTACATTGTTTATGATATCAGACTTTGATACCTTACTCACCAAAGGGCTTAATAAATAAACTGACCATTTTAACACTTTATATGTGATGGAGCCTACTGAACTCACTATAGGTCATGCTGGAAAATTCTGTTCATGTGTTTTGATAAGTTCATACATATTTGGCAATGAAGGGGACAAAGATGACAAACTTTTGATAAGAGAAATGTTACCTTTCAACAACAACTTCATTCCTTTATTGAAATGAGATTTAACTGCTTCTAAGGGATTTTTACTAAGTTTAGAATATGTTGTGTCATAATTCTAAACTTTCTAAAGAAATAAATTAGTTTTTGGAAGGTAACATTTCTCTTCTTAAGAGTTTGTCATCTTTGTCCCCTTCATTGCCGTATATGTATGGACTTATCAAAACACATAAACAGAATTTTCATGCAAGACCTATAGTAAGTTCAGTAGGCTCCATCACATATAAATTGTCAAAATGGTTAGTTTCTTTATTAAGCCCTTTAGTGGATAAGGTATCAGATTCTAATATCATAAACAATGTAGATTTAGTCAACAAGCTAAACAATATCAATCTTAATTTTGATTTTAGACTAGTTAGCTTTGATGTTTCCTCACTTTTCAATAAAGTTCCAGTTGATGACCTTATAGAATATTTATTTGATGTCTTGGATGATATTCATTTACCTGTTTGAAAGTCTAATTTCATTGGACTGATAATATTGTGTACAAAAGACTGTGTATTTCAATTTAATTGAGATTATTATGCTCAAAAATTTCGGATGACAATGGGTAGCCCTCTTTCACCTGTACTAAGTAATCTTTATATGAATTTTTTTAAACAAAATTGCTAAAGGATATCTTACCTTCTAATGCAATTTGGCTTATTTATGTAAATGATGTTCTTTGTGTTTGGCCAACAAATGAAAATTTACATATATTTCTACCCTTACTTAACAATTTAGTACCTCCCATCAAATTTACTGTAGAAAATGAAAATAATGGTATGTTTTCATTTTTAGATTGCATGATCCATAGACAAGGAAACAACTGTAAGTTTAGCATATACAGAAAATCCACCAATGCATGCTCATATATCCATTATTACTCATCTCAACATGACAGAGTTAGATTATTATCATTTCAATCTATGTTCCATAGGTCATTGCGTACTTGCAGTCCAGAGTTTATTGATGATGAGTTTGAGAAGATATATTCTAGATCTATCATTATTAAATCCCTTAAGTTAGCAAAGAAATCATTTTACAGAGTTGAGCCAAAAACACCCATTGACACCAAGAATCTTTCAGTTCTCCCTTTTAATAATAATTTCACTTTGCTTCCCATGATGCTTAAATTCTTTAATGTAAAAGTTGCGTTTAGCAACAATAATACTATAAAGAATATCTTAATCAGGAATTCACAATAAAATTCTCTGGGATGCGTCTATAAAGTGCCTCTTGGAAAATGTGATAAATTTTATGTTGGTCAGACTGGCAAGGATCTTTCTGTTAGACTTAAGCAACATAAATATAGTATAAGAACGGTATAAGAATCAAATGACTTGTTTAATCACGTTAAAAACTATGATCATTATATTGACTGGAGTAACGCCATCTCAGTCATTAACTCTAACTCTGTAACCAATATGAATATCATTGAATCTTCTATTATTAAATACAAAAAGAATTATAATCGTTAATATTAGTGATGGTCTATACAAATTAGATAACTTTATTGTTGATAAAATTTGTAAAATGATAAGTTTATGAACAGTCGTTGTAAGTTTTCGACAATCCCATATTTACCAAATGGCGTCCTAGCTTCGTCTCTTCGACGTATATGAACTGACTTATATTTCTCTCTAGTGTCTCTCCTGATGATGTGATTATTACACGAAAGTGCATTTGGGAACTTATTGTGGTTCATTTTCCCCGTGGACTCATAGGAATATCTTCATCAAGCGCAAAATTGAGATCCAGTCCAATATATATATATATATATATATATATATATATATATATATATATATATATATATATATATATATATATATATATATATGTACAAAAAAATGACGTAGGAGGTCAAGAGAACGGTGAAAGAGGTGACAAAGATGGCAAATTAGAGTTGGGTGAGAGAGTATCATTAAAACTTCAGGGAGAATAAAAAGATGTTTTGGAAGGAGGTAAGTAAAGTGCGTAAGATAAGGGAGCAAATTCGAAGTTCTGTGAAGAGGCTAATGGGGAGGTGATAAGAAGTAGTGGCGATGTGAGAAGGAGATGGAGTGAGTATTCTGAAGGTATGTTGAATGTGTTTGATGATAGAGTGGCAGACATAGAGTGGTTTGGTCGAGGTGGTGTGGAAAGTAAGAGGGTTAGGAAGAATGATTTGGTAAATAGAGAAGAGGTATTATGAGGTTTCCGGAAGATGAAAGCCGGCAAGGCAGCAGGTTTGGATGGTATTGCAGTGGAATTTATTAAAAAAGGGGTAGACTGTATGGTTGAATGGTTGGTAAGGTTATTTAATGCATGTATGGTTCATGGTGAGGTGCCTGAGGATTGGCGGAATGCTTCCTTAGTGCTATTGCACAAAGGCAAAGGGGATAAGAGTAAGTGCTCAAATTACAGAGGTATAAGTTTGTTGAGTATTCCTGGTAAATTATATGGGAGGGTATTGATTGAGAGAGTGAAGGCATGTACAGAGCATCAGATTGGGGAAGAGCAGTGTGGTTTCAGAAGTGGTAGAGGATGTGTGGATCAGGTGCTTGCTTCGAAGAATGTATGAGACAAATACTTAGAAAAAAAAATGGATTTGTATGGAACATTTATGGATCTGGAGAAGGCATATGATAGAGTTGATGGAGATGCTCTGTGGAAGGTTTTAAGAATATATGGTGTGTGAGGCAAGTTGTTAGAAGCAGTGAAAAGTTTTTATCGAGGATGTAAGGCATGTCTACGTGTAGGAAGAGAGGAAAGTGATTGGTTCTCAGTGAATGTAGGTTTGCGGCAGGGATGTGTGATGTCTCCATTGTTGTTTAATTTGTTCATGGTTGGGGATTTTAGGGAGGTGAATGCAAGAGTTTTGGAAAGAGGGGCAAGTATGCAATCTGTTGTGGATGATAGAGCTAGGGAAGTGAGTCAGTTGTTGTTCGATGATGATACAGCGCTGGTGGCTGATTCAGGTAAGAAACTGCAGAAGCTGGTGACTGAGTTTGATAAAGTGTGTTAAAGAAGAAAGTTAAGAGTAAATGTGAATAAGAGCAAGGTTATTAGGTACAGTAGGGTTGAGGGTCAAGTCAATTGGGAGGTAAGTTTGAATGGATAAAAACCGGAGGAAGTAAAGTGTTTTAGATATCTGGAAGTGAATCTGGCAGCGGATGGAACCATGGAAGCGGAAGTGAATCATAGGGTGGGAGAGGGGCGAAAATTCTGGGAACCTTGAAGAATGTTTGGAATGTTTATCTCGGAAAGCAAAAATGGGTGTTTGAAGGAATAGTGGTTCCAACAATGTTGTATGGTTGCGAGGCGTGGGCTATGGATAGAGTTGTGCGCAGGAGGGTGAATGTGCTAGAAATGATATGTTTGAGGACAATATGTAGTGTGAGGTGTTTGATCCAGTAAGTAATTTAAGGGAAAGAGAGATGTGTGGAAATAAAAAGAGTGTGGTTGAGAGAGCCGAAGAGGGTGTTTTGAAATGGTTTGGTCACATGGAGAGAATGGGTGAGGAAAGATTGACTAAGAGGATATATGTGTCAGAGGTGGAGGGAAGGAGAAGTGGGAGACCAAATTGGAGGTGGAAAGATGGAGTGAAAAAAAGTTTGAGTGATCGGGGCCTGAACATGCAGGAGGGTGAAAGGCGTGCAAGGAATAGAGTGAATTGGAATGACGTGATATACCGGGGTCGACGTGCTGTCAATGGAATGAAGCAGGGCATATGAAGCGTCTGGGGTAAACCATGAAAAGTTCTGTGGGGCCTGGATGTGGAAAGGGAGCTGTGGTTTCGGTGCATTATTACATGACAGCTAGAGACTGAGTGTTAACAAATGGGGCCTTTGCTGTATTTTCCTAGCGCTACCTCGCACAGATGAGGGTGTAGGGGGTTGTTATTGAATGTGTGGCGAGGTGGCGATGGGAATAAATAAAGGCAGACAGTATGAATTATGTACATGTGTATATATGTATATGTCTGTGTGTGTATATATATGTGTACATTGAGATGTATAGGTATATATATTTGCGTGTGTGGACGTGTATGTATATACATGTGTATGTGGGCGGGTTGTGTCATTCTTCTGTCTGTTTCCTTGAGCTACCTCCCTAACGCGGGACACAGCGACAGAGGAAAAAGGACTGGTGATTGGGAATACCTGGTTTAAAAAGTGAGATATACATAAGTATACGTATGTAAGTAGGAGAGATGGCCAGAGAGCGTTATTGGATTACGTGTTAATTGGCAGGCGCGCGAAAGAGAGACTTTTGGATGTTAATGTGCTGTGAGGTGAGACTGGGGGATGTCTGATCATTATCTTGTGGAGGCTAAGGTGAAGATTTGTATGGGTTTTCAGAAAAGAAGAGTGAATGTTGGGGTGAAGAGGGTGGTGAGAGTAAGTGAGCTTGGGAAGGAGACTTGTGTGAGGAAGTAACAGGAGAGAGTGAGTACAGAATGGAAAAAGGTGAGAACAATGTAAGTAAGGGGAGTGGGGGAGGAATGGGATGTATTTAGCAAATCAGTGATGGATTGCGCAAAAGATGCTTGTGGTATGAGAAGAGTGGGAGGTGGGTTGATTAGAAAGGGTAGTGAGTGGTGGGATGAAGAAGTAAGATTTTTAGTGAAAGAGAAGAGAGAGGCATTTGGACGATTTTTGCAGGGAAAAAATGCAATTGAGTAGGAGATGTATAAAAGAAAGAGACACAAGATCAAGAGAAAGGTGGAAGAGGTGAAAAAGAGGGCAAATTAGAGTTGGGGTGAGAGAGTATCATTAAATTTTAGGGAGAATAAAAAGATGTTCTGGAAGGAGGTAAATAAAGTTCTTAAGACAACGGAGCAAATGGGAACTTCAGTGAAGGGCGCAAATGGGGAGGTGATAACAAGTAGTGATGATGTGAGGAGATGGAGTGAGTATTTTGAAGGTTTGTTGAATGTGTTTGATGATAGAGTAGCAGATATAGGGTGTTTTGGTCGAGGTGGTGTGCAAAGTGAGAGGGTTAGGGAAAATGATTTGGTAAACAGAGAAGAGGTAGTAAAAGGTTTGCGGAAGATGAAAGCCGGCAAGGCAGCAGGTTTGGATGGTATTGCAGTGGAATTTATTAAAAAAGGGGGTGACTGTATTATTGACTGGTTGGTAAGGTTATTTAATGTATGTATGACTCATGGTGAGGTGCCTGAGGATTGGCGGAATGCGTGCATAGTGCCATTGTACAAAGACAAAGGGGATAAGACTGAGTGCTCAGATTACAGAGGTATAAGTTTGTTGAGTATTCCTGGTAAATTATATGGGAGGGTATTGATTGAGAGGGTGAAGGCATGTACAGAGCATCAGATTGGGGAAGAGCAGTGTGGTTTCAGAAGTGGTCGAGGATGTGTGGATCAGGTGTTTGCTTTGAAAAATGTATGTGACAAATACTTAGAAAAGCAAATGGATTTGTATGTAGCATTTATGGATCTGGAGAAGGCATATGATAGAGTTGATAGAGATGCTCTGTGGAAGGTATTAAGAATATATGGTGTGGGAGGCAAGTTGTTAGAATCAGTGAAAAGTTTTTATCGGGGATGTAAGGCATGTCTACGTGTAGGAAAAGAGGAAAGTGATTGGTTCTCAGTGAATTTAGGTTTGCGGCAGGGGTGTGTGATGTCTCCATGGTTGTTTAATTTGTTTATGGGTGGGGTTGTTAGGGAGGTAAATGCAAGAGTTTTGGAAAGAGGGGCAAGTATGAAGTCTGTTGGGGATGAGAGAGCTTGGGAAGTGAGTCAGTTGTTGTTCGCTGATGATACAGCTCTGGTGGCTGATTCATGTGAGAAACTGCAGAAGCTGGTGACTGAGTTTGGTAAAATGTTTGAAAGAAGAAAGTTAAGAGTAAATGTGAATAAGAGCAAGGTTATTAGGTACAGTAGGGTTGAGGGTCAAGTTAATTGGGAGGTAAGTTTGAATGGAGAAAAACTGGAGGAAGTAAAGTGTTTTAGATATCTGGGAGTGGAGCTGGCAGCGGATGGAACCATGGAAGCGGAAGTGGATCATAGGGTGGGGGAGGGGGCGAAAATCCTGGGAGCTTTGAAGAATGTGTGGAAGTCGAGAACATTATCTCGGAAAGCAAGAATGGGTATGTTTGAAGGAATAGTGGTTCCAACAATGTTGTATTGTTGCGAGGCGTGGGCTATGGATAGAGTTGTGCGCAGGAGGATGGATGTGCTGGAAATGATATGTTTGAGGACAATGTGTGGTGTGAGGTGGTTTGATCGATAAGTAATGTAAGGGTAAGAGAGATGTGTGGAAATAAAAAGTGCGTGGTTGAGAGAGCAGAAGAGGGTGTTTTGAAATGGTTTGGGCACATGGAGAGAATGAGTAAGGAAAGATCAACCAAGAGGATATATGTGTCGGAGGTGGAGGGAACGAGGAGAAGTGGGAGACCAAATTGGAGATGGAAAGATGGAGTGAAAAAGATTTTGTGTGATCGGGGCCTGAACATGCAGGAGGGTGAAAGGAGGGCAAGGAATAGAGTGAATTGGATCGATATGGTATACCGGGGTTGACATGATGTCAGTGGATTGAATCAGGGCATGTGAAGCGTCTGGGGTAAACCATGGAAAGCTGTGTAGGTATGTATATTTGCGTGTGTGGACGTATGTATATACATGTGTATGGGGGTGGGTTGGGACATTTCTTTCGTTTTTTCCTTGCGCTACCTCACAAACGCGGGAGACAGCGACAAAGCAAAAAAAAAGAAAAATATATATATATATATGTATATATATATATATATACATATATATATATATATATATATATATGTATATATATATATATATATATATATATATATATATATATATATATATATATATATATATATATATATGTATATATATATATATATATATATATATATATATATATATATATATGTTTTTTATATCTATTTTGCTTTGTCGCTGTGTCCCGCGTTTGTGAGGTAGCGAAAAGAAACAAACGAAAGAAAGGCCCAACCCACCCCCATACACAATGTATACACACACACATTTCCACGCATGCAAATATACATACCCATGAATCTCAATGTACACATATACATATACATACACAGACACATACATATATACACATGCACACAATTCACACTGTCTGACTTTATTCAATTTCATCGCCACCTCGCCACACATGGAATAACATCCTCCTCCCCCCTCATGTGTGCGAGGTAGCGCTAGGAAAAGACAACAAAGGCCACATTCGTTCACACTCAGTCTCTATCTGTCATGCAATAATGCCCGAAACCACTGCTCCCTTTCCACATCCAGGCCCCATAGAACTTTCCATGGTTTAACCCAGACGCTTCACATGCCCTGATTCAATCCATTGACAGCAGGTCGACCCCTTTATACCACATCGATCCAATTCACTCTTTTCCTTACCGGCATTTCACCCTCCTGCATTTTCAGGCCCCGATCACTCAAAATCTTTTTCACTCCTACTTTCCACCTACAATTTGGTCTCTCACTTCTCCTCGTTCCCTCCACCTCCGACACATATATCCTCTTGGTCAATCTTTCCTCACTCATTCTCTCCATGTGCCAAAACCATTTCAAAACACCCTCTCCTACACTCTCAACCACGCTCTTTTTATTTCCATACATCTCTCTTACTCTTACATTACTTACTCGATCAAACCACCTCACACCATATATTGTCCTCAAACATCTCATTTCCAGCACATCCACCCTCCTGCGCACAACTCTATCTATACCCTACGCCTCGCAACCACACAAATTTGTTGGAAACACTATTCCTTCAAACATAGCCATTTTTGCTTTCGGAGATAATGTTCACGACTTCCACACATTCTTCAAGGCTTCCAGGATTTTTGCCAGCTACCCCACCCTATGATTCACTTCCGCTTCCATGGTTCCATTCGCTGCCATATCCACTCCCAGATATCTAAAACACTTTACTTCCTCATGTTTTTCTCCATTCAAACTTACCTCTCAATTGATTTGACCCTCAACCCTGCTGTACCAACCCAACGTACCTAATAACCTTGCTCTTATTCACATTTACGCTTAACTTTCTTCTTTCACACACTTTACCAAACTCAGTCACCAGCTTCTGCAGTTTCTCACATGAATCAGCCACCTGCGCTGTATCATCAGCGAACAATAACTGACTCACTTCCCAAGCTCTATCATCCCCAACAGACTTCATACTTCCCCCTCTTTCCAAAACTCTTGCATTCATCTCCCTAACAACACCATCCATAAACAAATTAAACAACCATGGAGACATCACACACCCCTGCCGCAGACCTGCATTCAATGAGAACCAATTACTTTCCTCTCTTCCTACACGTACACATGACTTACATCCTCAAAAAAACTTTTCACTGCGTCTAACAACTTGCCTCCCACACCACATATTATTAGTACCTTCCACAGAGCATCTCTATTAACTCCATCATATGCCTTTTCCAGATCCATAGATGCTACTTACAAATCCATTTGCTTTTCTAAGTATTTCTCATATACATTCTTCAAAGCAAACACCTGATCCACACATCCTCTACCACTTCTGAAACCACATTGCTCTTCACCAATCTGATGCTCTGTACATGCCTTCACCCTCTCAATCAATACACTCCCATATAATTTACCAGGAATACTCATCAAACTTATACCTGTGTAATTTGAACACTCACTCTTATCCCCTTTGCTTTTGTACAATGTCACTATGCACGCATTCCGTCAATCCTCATGCACCTCACCATGAATTATACATACATTAAATAACCTTACAAACCAGTCAACAATACAGTCACCACCTTTTTAATAAATTCCACTGCAATACCATCCAAACCTGCTGGCTTGCGGGCTTTTATCTTCCGCAAAGCTTTTACTACATCTCTGTTTATCAAATCATTTTCCCTAACCGTCTCACTCTGCAGACCAACTCAACCAAAACACCCTATATCTGCCACTCTATCATCAAACACATTCAACAAACCTTAAAAATACTCACTCCATCTCCTTCTCACATCACCACTACTTGTTATCACCTCCCCATTAGCTCCCCTTCACTGAAGTTCCCATTTGCTCCGTTGTCTTACGCACTTTATTTACCTCCTTCCAGAACATCATTTTATTCTCCCTAAAATTTAATGATACTCTCTCACCTAACTCTCATTTGCCCTCTTTTTCACCTCTTGCACCTTCCTCTTGACCTCCTGTCTCTTTCTTTTATACATCTCCAACTCATTTGCATTTTTTCCCTGCAAAAATCGTCCAAATGCCACTCTCTTCTCTTTCACTAATAATCTTACTTCTTCATCCCACCACTCACTACCCCTCCTAATCAACTCACCTCCCACTCTTCTCATGCCACAAGCATCTTTTGCGCAAGCCATCACTGCTTCACTAAATACGTCCCATTCCTACCCCACTCCCCTTACCTCCTTTGATCTCAACTTTTTACATTATGAACTCAGTCGCTCCAGGTACTTCCTCACACAAGTCTCCTTCCCAAGCTCACTTACTCTAACCACCCTCTTCACCCCAACCTTCTCTCTTCTTTTCTGAAAACCTCAACAAATCTTCACCTTC
>NC_092243.1:25982190-25991494 GCF_036320965.1 Panulirus ornatus | reverse complement strand
CACTCCTTCTCCTCACATCACCACTACTTGTTTCTCACCTCCCCATTAGCCCCTTCATGATGTTCTCATTTGCTCCTTGGTTTTACGGCATTTTATTTACCTTCTTTCCAAACATCGTTTTATTCTCCATATAAATTTTTGTGATACTCTCTTACCCCAACTCTCATTTGCCCTCTTTTTCACCTCTTGCACCTTTCTTTTGACCTCCTGCCTCTTTCTTTTATACGTCACCCACTCATTTGCATTTGTTCGCTGCAAAAATCGTTCAAATGCGTCTTTCTTCTCTTACACTAATAATCTTACTACATCATCCCACCACTCACTACCCTTTCTAATCAACCCACCTCCCACGCTTCTCATGCCACAAGCATCTTTTGCGCAAGCCATCACTCCTTTCCTAAATGCATCCCATTCCTCCCCCACTCCCCTTACCTCCTTTGTTCTCAACTTTTTCCATTCTGTAATCAGTCTTTCCTGGTACTTCCTCACACAAGTCTCCTTCTCAAGCTCACTTCGTCTCTCACTCTCTTCACCCCAACATTCTCTCTTCTTTTCTGAAAACCCATAGAAATCTTCACCTTCGCCTCCACAAGATAATGATCAGGCATCCCTCCAGTTGCACCTCTCAGCACATGAACATCCAAAAGTCTCTCTTTCGCGGGCCTATCATATTAACACGTAATCCAATAACGCTCTCTGGCCATCTCTCCTACTTACATACGTATACTTATATATATCTCGCTTTTTAAACCAGGTATTCCCAATCACCAGTCCTTTTTCAGCATATAAGTCTACAAGCTCTTCACCATTTCCATTTACAACACTGAACACCCCATATATACCGATTAATCTCTCAACTGCCACATTACTCACCTTTGCATTCAAATCACCCATCACTATAACCCGGTCTTGTGCATCAAAACCACTAACACACTCATTCAGCTGCTCCCAAAACACCTGCCTCTCATGATCTTTCTTCTCATGCACAGGTGCATATGCACCAATAATCACCCATCTCTCTTAATCAACTATCAGTTTTACCCATATCAATCTGGAATTTACTTTCTTCCACTTTATCACATACTCCCACAACTCTTTTTTCAGGATAAGTGCTACTTCTTCCCTTGCTCTTGTCCTCTCACTAACCCCTGACTTTACTCCCAAGACATTCCCAAACCACTCTTACCCTTTACCCTTGAGCTTCGTTTCACTCAGAGCCAAAACATCCAGGCTCCTTTCCTCAAACATACTACCTATCTCTCCATTTTTCTCATCTTGGTTACATCCACAAACATTTAGACACCCCATTCTGAGCCTTCGAGAAGGATGAGCACTCCCCGCGTGACTGCTTCTCCTGTTTCCCCTTTTAGAAAGTTAAAATATAAGGAGGGGAGGGTTTCTGGCCCCCCGCTCCCGTCCCCTTTAGTCGCCTTGTACGACACGTGAGGAATGCGTGGGAAGTATTCTTTCTCCCCTATCCCCAGTTATATATATGTATACATATATATATATATATATATATATATATATATATATATATATATATATATATATATATATATATAGATATAACATACAAACTTCCAACAGCCAGGATCGAACCCGAGACCCCTGTGCAAAAGGCAGGAATGCTAACCGCTAGGCTATGGGACTGTATAATAGGAAACAACTATTCGAAATACTAAGTACTCGAATATCCTTCGTCTCACAATGGTGAGCAACGGGGTCTATACCGGTTGTTTCTGAAGAGACGCACATAGCCAGCTGATAGCGTTTTACCGAACCTAAGTGTACAGCGCGGAGGTATATGAATACGAATAAAGTGCTTATGAACGCGCACCTTTATAGAACATACAAACCTCCAACAGCCAGGATCGAACCCGGGACCCCTGTGCAAGAGGCACATATATATATATATATATATATATATATATATATATATATATATATATATATATATGTGTGTGTGTGTGTGTATGTATATATATATATTTCTATATATATATATATATATATATATATATATGTGTGTGTGTGTGTGTATGTATATATATATATTTCTATATATATATATATATATATATATATATATATATATATATATATATATATATATATATATATATATATATATATATATATATATATATTACTATCCCTGGAAATAGGTGAGGATGAATACTTCCCCCGCATTCCCAACTTGTCGGAGAAGTCGAGTAAAGGGGACGGCAGCGGTGAGCTAGAAGCCCTCGCCTCCTTGTATTTTAACTTTTTAAATGGGGTACAGAAGGAGTCACGCGGGGAGTGCTCATCATCCTTGAAGGCTCAGACTGGAGTGTCTAAATTTGTGAGGATGTAACCAAGATGAGGAGAAAAGGTGAAATAGATTGTATGCTTGAGGAAAGGAACCTGGGTCTTTTGGCTCAGAGTGAAGCGACGCTCGCGGGTAAAGGGAAAGAGTTGTTTGGGAATGTCTTCTGAATAAATTCAGGGGTTATTGAGAGGACAAGAGCAATGGAAGGAGTACCACTACTTGTGAAGCAGGAATTGTGGGATTATGTGATATAGTGTAGAAAAAATCTCTTGATTGATGTAGGTAAAAGTGAAAGTGGATGGACAGAGATGGGTGATTATTGATGCCTATGCACTTGGTGTGAGAAGAAAAATCATGAGCGGCAAACTTTTTGGGAGAAGCTGAGTGAGTGTGTTAGCAGCTTTGTTGCACGAGACTGGGTTATATTGATGGCTGATTTGAATGCAAATTTGAGTATTGAGGCAGTTGAGAGCATAATTGGGTACATGGTATGTACAGTGTTGTAAATGGAATTGGTGAAGAGCTTGTAGATTTTTGTACTGAAATAGGACTGGTGATTGCGAATATCTGGTATATAAAGAGAGATATACGTAAGTGTACTTATGTAAGTAGTAGAGGTAGGGGCTTGAAAGAGAGAATTTTGGATGTTAATGTGCTGAAAGGGGCAACTGGAGGGATGTCTGATCATTATCTTGTGGAAGCGAAGTTGAAGATTTGTAGAGGTTTTCAGAAAAGAAGAGAGAATGTTGCGGTGAAGATAGGTGTTAGAGTAAGTGAGGCTGGAAAGGGAGACATGTGTTAGGAAGTACCAGGAAAGATTGGGTGTAGAATGGAAAAACGTGAGAGCAAATGACGTAAGGGGAGTTTGGGGGGAATGGGATGTGTTTAGACTTGCACAAAAGATGCTTATGGCATGGGAAAGGTGGGAGGTGGGTAGATTAGAAAGGGTAGTAAGTGGTGAATGAAGAAGTAACACTGTTAGTGAAAGAGAATAGAGAGGCGTTTGGACGAGTTTTGCAGGGAAGTAGTACGAAAGACTGGTAGATGTATAAAATAATGAGGCAGGAGGTCAGGGGAAGGGTCCAAGACGTGAAGAAGAGGATAACTGAGAGTTGGGATGAGAGAGTATCATTAGATTCTAGGGTGAATATAAATATGTTTTGGAAGAAGGTAAATAAAGTGCGTAAGACAAGAGAAGAAATGGGAACATCGGTGAAGGTGGCTAATGGGGAGGTAATAACAAGTAGTAGTGAAGTGAGGAGAAAGGAATATTTTGAAGGTTTGTTGAATGGGTTAGGATGATAAAGTGGCAGTTATAGGGTGGTGTGCGAAGTAAGAGGGTCAGGGAGAATGGTTTGGTAAGCAGAGAAGAGGTAGTGAAAACTTTGAGGAAGATGAAAGCCGGCAAGGCGGCGGATTTTGATGGTATTGCAGTGGAATCTATCAAAAAAGGAGTGACTATGTTGTTGACTGGTTAGTAAGATTATATAATGTATGTATGGTTCATAGTGAAGTGCCTGAGTGACTATGTTGTTGACTGGTTAGTAAGATTATATAATGTATGTATGGTTCATTGTGAAGTGCCTGAATGCATACATAGTGCCATTGTAGAGAAGCAAAGGAGATAAAAGTGATAAAAATGTTTACTGAATATTCCTGAGAAAGTATATGGCAGGATACTCATTGAGAGGGTGAAGGCATGTATAGAGCACCAGATTGGGGAAGAGTAGTATGGTTTCAGAATTGGTAGAGGATGGATCTGGAGACAGCATATACTAGAGTTGATAGAGATACTCTGTGGAAGGTATTAAGAGTATATGGTGTGGGAGGTAAGTTGCTATAATCAGTAAAATGTTTTTTCGAGGATGAAAGACATGTGCACAAGTAGGAAGAGAGGAAAGCGATTGGTTCCCAGTGAATGTCAGTTTGCGTCAGGAGTGCGTGATGTCCCTATGGTTGTTTAATTTGTTATGGGTGGAGTTCGTAAGGAAGGTGAATGCAAGAGTTTTGGAGAAAAGGGCAAGTTAGCAGTCTGTTGTGGATGAGAGGGCTTAGGAAGTGAGTCAGTTGTTGTTTGCTGATGATACAACGCTGGTGGCTGACTCGGGTTGGAAACTACAGAAGCTTGTGACTGAATTTGGTAGTGTGTAAAAGGAGAAAGCTGAGAGTGAATGTGAATAAGATCAAGGATATTAAGTTCAGTAGGGTTGAGGGACAAGGTTGATTGGGAGGTAAGTTTGAATGGAGAAAGACTGGAGGAAGTAAAGTGCTTTTAGACATCTAGAGGTGGATTTAGCAGCGAATGGAACCATGGAAGCAGAAGTGAATCACAGGGTGGGGTAGAAGGCGAAGGTTCTGGCAGCGTTGAAGAACGTATGGAATGTAAGATTGCTTTCTCGGGGAGCAAAAATGGGTATGTTTGAAGGAACAGTGGTTCCAACAATGTTATATGGTTGCGAGGCGTGGGCTATAGATGGGGTTGTGCGGAGGAGGGTAGTTGTGTTGGAAATGAGATGTTTGAGGACAATATGTGGTGTTGGGTGGTTTGATCGAGTAAGTAATGAAAGGGTAATAAAAAAAAGTGTGGTTGAGAATGCAGAAGAGGATGTATTAAATTTTTTTAGTCACATGGAGGGAATGAGTGAGGAAAAATTGACAATGAGGATATATGTGTCAGAGGTGGAAGGAACGAGGGGGAAGTGGGAGACCAAATTGGAAGTAGAAGGATGGAGTGAAAAAGATTTTGAGCGATCAGGGACTAAACCTACAGGAGGGTAAAAGCCGTGCAAGGAATAGAGTGAATTGGAACGATGCTGACAATGGATTGAACCAGGGCACGTGAAGCGTCTTGGTTAAACCATGGATAGTTTTGTTGGGCTTTGGATATGGGAGCTGGGATTTCGGTGCATTACACATGACAGCTAGAGACTGAGTGTGAACGAATGTCGCCTTTGTTGTCTTTCTTGGCGTTACCTTTCGCGCGAGCGGGGGGAAGAGGGTGCCATTACTCGCTAAAGCTTCAGCATCTGCAAGCTCTTACCGCAAAAGATCTTATATCTTTTGAAAACAAAGTTTAAGAAGCTAATCGTAAATGGGTTAACACTACAGGTAGGAGGTTCATGAAGATAGTGACCTGGAACACCGTCCTTAGATCTATATCTAAATGACACTGACTTGACGCAAGCTCCCTTAGATAAGGAAAGGAACATACTGACGCTAAATTCCCTCCCACTAGGACCAGCCATAATTCCCTCTCGCGCTAAGAAATTCCATGTCATGGCGTCTGGCCTGTCCGATAAACTCCAGCCACCAGCTGATACAGCAGGCAGAGGGGAGGACAGGGGAGAGAGAGAGAGAGAGAGAGAGAGAGAGAGAGAGAGAGAGAGAGAGAGAGAGAGAGAGAGAGAGAGAGAGAGAGAGAGAGAGAGAGAGAGAGAGAGAGAGAGAGAGAGAGAGAGAGAGAGAGAGAGATTAATGCATCCTAATTTTCCCAGGTGTCATTACTGTCTGATCCATGAGGCCTGTGCTTCTGCAGCTTTCCTTTTATGAACAGAAATTGTTAATGCCAGAATTATTTTCTTTGTATAGGAAAATAAATTTACGCAAGACCGACACAGTATTCAGATTAGAACTTCATAATGTTTACATGAGGGGAGCATGTTGGTCACGTATAGACTCAGATTGTTCATTATGAGTGGTTAGTGCAATATTTACATGAGGAAAGAAGAGTTTCATATCACACTAAAATGTTCACATGAGAGTATAGTGATGACGTGAGGTTATCCCAGTATTCACATAAATGAGTACACTACATTTAAGAATGGTATATGGTTCACATAATGCTATATTGTACCTTCCGTCTGGGCTGCTTCAACAGCGGCAACAACTTGGAATTCATAAGTGGAACGTTTTTAAGCCTCTTGCTCCACTGCTTGAGGTTGGTCTTTCCCAATCTCGTGGCCTAGATTAAATGTTTTCTTTATAGTTTGAATTACTTAGTGATGAATTCTTAATGGTTATATATACAAAGGAGGAGATTTTCAGAGGACAAATGTAACTTGTCTGAGTATATGATGGAACAGGAGAAGAAATAGATATTGGATGAATGATAGATAGAAATATATAGAGTTGACCTACCTACGAAAACCTACAAGATCTTTCCAGATGGCCGGGCTCTTCACTACATGTGTTGGTTGTCCAGTTCTACTGTTTCTCTCCGCTGCCTAGCCTCTTGCATAGCTGACAATGCGAGGTTCATCAGAGAATGAAATTAACAATGTAACTAGCTATCTTTAATATATTTCTATAGCTTCTGTCTTTTTGTTTCATATATCTCCTGGTAATGCATTAAAGTCTTTTCATCTTTCTTGCAAGACCTTTGCATAGTTTCTCTTTGATATCTTTTACACATTCTCGCAGGCATTGTTCGACCTTTGATGATTCTGTACCTTGCCCGCTGAGGTGCTTTCATTCCGCTCTTCTGTGTTGAAGGCTCTTGTCACGGAAAAAAGTCCACTTTAACGCTGGGCCTTAATTGAAATATACAGAAGATAATGAAAGGGAAAAAGAAAAGACAAGGGAAGGTACTTCCGAATTTTGGAGGAAGTGAAAAAAGCTTTTTTGTTCTGTTTTCTTAAATGTACCAGTTCATAGTTACTGACAAAAAAACATGAGAGGGTAGAGAGTACCAAAGCTTTGACGTATAGAAAAGAAGCAGTTATCAAAACTGCCCACCCTTGAGTTGTCGATGGCCACAGGGTAATCATGTGACGCAGCAGTTTGACGAATATTGCGTAGTCTAGCTAGTCGTGAGGGCACACAGGCAGCCAGCTCTCGAGAGCAAAAGCAATATTTCTAATACCTTCAATTCGCTGCCAAGAATAATATTATCACGCATCTTCCCCTTCTTTCTCGGTAATGGTGTTTGAGTTCTTTCAACCTCTGGTGGAAATTCACATGCTCTAGACAATCAGTTTTCTTTTGTTATGATTCTGAATTATAACTAACTTAATCATTTCCATTTGTTTGACTGCTGGCAGTACAGTACAGCAGTATTCCGATTTGTTTCTTATGTGAGCATTAGATTTGTATTCATAACCTCTCTGTTTCTCGTTATGAAAATTCTAATTGTCATGACACTCGTTATTTGAGTTTGTAGGATCATCTTATCAGTATGCTCCATGAATTCAATTTTCTTATTTGAAATTCCTCAAGATTTTTGAAGTTTTGTTTGCTTTTTGATGTTGGGGCCATGTACGTAGATACCAGTGTACTGTTAATGACTCCGTAACGCATTTGCTTAATTCCATCACATCCTCTTTTGCCCATTTATTGATTATGTTCAAGAATTTATGTCATTTTTCTTTACTTTCTTTTGCACCGATATCGACGAACTCACTCTCGTCTCACGTGTAAACACCTGCGTCATATCATTATTACAAAGAAGCATTAACGTTATTATGCTACCTGAGATTACTCCCATAGAACTGCCTCTGTTTCAGACGTGGCACAACTTGCTACCGTCTTGAATCTTCCTAGTTCACCGTTAACATTTTGTCAAACCATTTTCTTCCAGTACAGCTCTATCAATTACCTTGTCAGCGTCTTCAGCAAAAAGCTAGAAAAAGTGTCCATTCTCTTTCCTCATAGTATAGTATATATAGCATATATATAGTTTATAGTATATGTGTCAGTGTAAGGAACTGATAGTAGTGTTTGTGGTTTTTTTGTCGCAAACCATGATGGTCTTCGTTTATGAAATTTTGATTTTCATCGTTCTGTCATGTACATTTTTCACGTGTGATATTACGTTCACTGGTCTGTATTGATCTGTTATTTGCTTACATCCGCCTTTGCGCTGGCGCTGAGTTCTCGTTGAACAGATCAAATTACTTCATGTATCTTCCTTTATGTGATTTTGATATCTGTAGGACATGTTCATCATAATCATCATTTAGTTTATGTTTTCTTTTATGACCAGAACACCGGGCCTTTGTCAGTTTATTAAGGTCACATTCATGTTTTTCTCCTTGTTTAAGAGTGCTAGTATCCGTCCTTCTATCTTTGCCTAACTCGTATACACAGACAGGACTTTTGGACTCTATTCCATATTTTGTTTTCATTTCTCTTCATTTATTCTCTGTTCTCTTCCATACGTTTCTACGATTTTCTTTTTCAGCATTTCTCCTCTTCTCTTCCATCTCTCCTATTCCTGCTCATTGCACACCGATATTTTTACTTCCATTCTAATCTTTTATTCATCCTTGTTTTCCATCTTACATTTCTTTTGCTTTATTTTGTTCTTCTCTCACCACAGAATCACTCATTTAATTATGTTTGTCTTCTATTGTAATGTAGTTTTGTGTGAGTTTAGGCTCTACTGTTATTCAGTTTATCAGTCCACTTTCTAAATATCAACAGGTCAATAATGTCCGTTCACTCCATTTTGTCAGAACAGATGATCTAAGTTGCACACGTCGTATCTCTCCCCTAATAAAGTGTTCGGTTTACCCTCAAATGTTAAGACCATGTAGTCTGTTGTCACTTCAGTGATGCTGTAGATGTTGGCTTCGTTAACTTCAGTATCTGTTGTTAATGCCTTATAATTTTTGAAAAGCAGGTCAACTGTTTTGTCATTTCTTTCTGGCTTTAGAATGATATGAATTAAATCTATTGTCCCACATATATTCATTTCTTAGCCGCTCCCTTTCATCGAGTGATTCATTATTTATTGCTTTAGATTTTCATTGACTTCAGTTTTTTATTCTTTTCTACATAACAAAATTGAAATCAAGATTACCTGAATAAATCATTGTCGGTTCAGGATCATCTATGTTTTTCAGGAAAATTCTCTTGCGTTTGTTAATGAATAAAAATCCAACACCTCAGTCCTAGGTGATCTCAGGTGTCACCAGCTTAATCTTATATATCTCTGGTACACCTAATGGTATTGGTTCACAATTTTCTTTGGCTTAATTCTAATAATGAATT
>NC_092243.1:25941002-25982090 GCF_036320965.1 Panulirus ornatus | reverse complement strand
CTCAACCACGCTCTTTTTATTTCCACACACATCTCTCTTACCCTTACATTACTTACTCGATCAAACCACCTCACACCACATATTGTCCTCAAACATCTCATTTCCAGCACATCCACCCTCCTGCGCACAACTTTATCCATAGCCCACGCCTCGCAACCATACAACATTGTTGGAACGACTATTCCTTCAAACATACCCATTTTTGCTTTCCGAGATAATGTTCTCGACTTACAAACATTCTTCAAGGCTCCCAGGATTTTCGCTCCCTCCCCCACCCTATGATTCACTTTCGCTTCCATGGTTCCATCCGTTGCCAGATCCTCTCCCAGATATCTAAAACACTTTTCTTCCTCCAGTTTTTCTCCATTTAAACTTACTTACCAATTGACCTGACCCTCAACCCTACTGTACCTAATAACCTTGCTCTTATTCACATTAACTCTTAACTCTCTTCTTTCACACACTTTACCAAACTCAGTCACTAGCTTCTGCAGTTTCCCACATGAATCAGCCACCAGCTCTGTAGCATCAGCGAACAACAGCTGACTCACTTCCCAAGCTCTCTCATCCCCAACAGACTGCATACTTGCCACTCTTTCCAAAACTCTGGCATTCACCTCCCTATCAACCTCATCCATAAACAAATTAAACAACCATGGAGACATCACACACCCCTGCCGCAAACCTACATTAACTAAGAAACAATCACTTTCCTCTCTTCCTACACGTACACATACCTTACATCTTCGATAAAAACTTTTCACTGCTTCTAACAACTTGCCTCCCACACCATATATTCTTAGTACCTTCCACAGAGTATCCCTATCAACTCTATCATATGCCTTCTCCAGATCCATAAATGCTACATACACATCCATTAGCTTTCTAAGTATTTCTCACATACATTCTTCAAAGCAAACACCTGCTCAACACATCCTCTACCACTTCTGAAACCACACTGCTCTTCCCCAATCTGATACTCTGTACATGCCTTCACACTCTCAATCAATACCCTCCCATATAATTTACCAGGAACACTCAACAAACTTATACCTCTGTAATTTGAGCACTCACTATTATCCCCTTTGCCTTTGTACAATGGCACTATACAAGCATTCCGCCAATCCTCAGGCACATCTCCATGAATCATACATACATTAAACAACCTTACCAACCAGTCAACAATACAGTCACCCTCCTTTTTGATAAATTCCAATGCAATACCATCCAAAAGTGCTGCCTTGCCGGCTTTCACCTTCCGCAAAGCTTTTACTACCTCTTCTCTGTTTACCAAATCATTTTCCCTAACACTCTCCGTTTCCACACCACCTCGAACAAAACACCCTATATCTGCCACTCTATCATCAAACACATTCTCTAACCTTCAAAATATTCACTCCGTCTCCTTCTCACATCACCACTTCTTGTTATCACCTCCCCATTAGCCCCTTTCACTGAAGTTCTCATTTGCTCCCTTGTCTTACGCACTTTATTTGCCTCCTTCCATAACATCTTTTTATTCTCCCTAAAATTTAATTATATATATATATATATATATATATATATATATATATATATATATATATATATATATATATATATATATATATATATATATATATTTATTTATTTATTTATTTTGCTTTGTCGCTGTCTCCCGCGTTTGCGAGGTAGCGCATGGAAACAGACGAAGGAAATGGCCTAACCCACCCTCTACACAATGTATATACATACACGTCCACACACGCAAATATACATACCCATACATCTCAATGTACACACATATATATACACACACAGACACATACATATATACCCATGCACACAATTCACACTGTCTGACTTTATTCATTCCCATCACCACCTCGCCACACATGGAATACCATCCCCCTCCCCCCTCATGTGTGCGAGGTAGCACTAGGAAAAGACAACAAAGGCCCCATTCGTTCACACTCAGTCTCTAGCTGTCATGTAATAATGCCCGAAACCACAGCTCCTTTTCCACATCCAGACCCCACAGAACTTTCCATGGTTTACCCCAGACGCTTCACATGCCATGATTCAATCAACTGACAGCACGTCAACCCCGGTATACCACATCGATCCAATTCACTCTATTCCTTGCCCGCCTTTCACCCTCCTGCATGTTCAGGCCCCGATCACACAAAATCTTTTTCACTCCATCTTTCCACCTCCAATTTGGTCTCCCACTTCTCCTCGTTCCCTCCACCTCCGACACATATATCCTCTTGGTCAATCTTTCCTCACTCATTCTCTCCATGTGCCCAAACCATTTCAAAACACCCTCTTCTGCTCTCTCAACCACGCTCTTTTTATTTCCACACATCTCTCTTACCCTTACATCACTTACTCGATCAAAGCATCTCACACCACACATTGTCCTCAAACATCTCATTTCCAGCACATCCACCCTCCTGCGCACAACTGTATCCATAGCCCACGCCTCTCAACCATACAACATTGCTGGAACCACTATTCCTTCAAACATACCCATTTTTGCTTTCCGAGACAATGTTCTCGACTTCCAAACATCCTTCAAGGCTCCCAGGATTTTCGCCCCCTCCCCCACCCTATGATTCACTTCCGCTTCCATGGTTCCATCCGGTGCCAGATCCGCTACCAGATATCTAAAACACTTTACTTCCTCCAGTTTTTCTCCATTCAAACTTACCTCCCAATTGACTTGACCCTCAACCCTACTGTACCTAATAACCTTGCTCTTATTCACATTTACTCTTAACTTTCTTCTTTCACACACTTTATATATACATATATATATATATATATATATATATATATATATATATATATATATATATATATATATATATATATATATATTATCCCTGGGGATAGGGGAGAAGGAATACTTCCCACTTATTCCCTGCGTGTCGTAGAAGGCGACTAAAAGGGGAGGGAGTGGGTGGCTGGAAATCCTCCCCCCTCGTTTTTTTTTTTTCAATTTTCCAATAGAAGGAACGGAGAAGGGGGGGCCAGGTAAGGATATTCCCTCAAAGGCCCAGTCCTCTGTACTTAACGCTACCTCGCTAACGCGGGAAATGGCGAATTGTATGAAAGAGAAAGAATATATATATATATATATATATATATATATATATATATATATATATATATATATATATATATATATATATATATATATATATATATATTCCTAGCAAGTTGTATGGGAGGGCAATTATTGAGAAGGTGAAGGCGTGTACACAGCGTCAGATTGTACAGGAGTAGTGTGGTTTTAAAAGTGGTAGAGGATGTGTGGATCAGGTGTTTGCTTTAAAGAATGTGTGTGAGAAATATTTAGAAAAACAGATGAATTTGTATATGGCATTAATGGTTATGGAGAAGGCATATGATGTTTACAGAGATGTTTTGTGGGATAGTTAAGAGTATATTTCGTGGGAGGTAAGCTGTTAGAAGAGGTGGAAAGTTTCTATGAAGGATACAAGTCAAGTGTACGATTTGGAAGAATGGAGAATGACTGGTTCCCAGTGAAGGTCTGTGTGTGGCAGGGGTGTGTGTTGTCCCTATGGATGCTAAATTTGTTTATGAATGTGGCGGTTGGGTAAGTAAATGCAAGAGTTTTGGAGAGAGGGGTGAGTATGCAGTCTGTTGAGATGAGAGGGCGCGGGAAGTGAGTCAGTTGTTGTTCACAGATGATACAGCACTGGTGGCTGATCCGAGTGAGAAACTGCATAAGTTTGTCACTGAGTTTGGGAAAAAGTGTGAGAGGAGAAATTTGAGAGTAAATGAGAATAAGAGCAGGGTTATTATGTTAAGCAGGTTTGAAGGGCAAGTTGAATGGGATGTAAGTTTGAATAGAGAAAAATAGGAGGTAAGGAAGTGTTTTAGATATCTGGGAGTTGACTTTGCAGCGAATGGATCCATGAAAATGGAATTGGGTCACATTGTGGAGAAGGGGGCGAAGGTTCTGTGAGCGTTGAAGAATGTGTGGAAAGAATATTATCTCGGAGAGTAAAAATGGTTTTATTTGAAAGAATAGTATTTCCGACAATATCATATAGTTGCAAGGTATAGGCTGTGATTAGCTTTATATGGAGGAGAGTAGATATGTTTTAAATGAAATGTTTGAGGACAATAAGTGGTGTAAGGTGGTTTGATGCGCGGCAAGGTTAATCCGTTCACTCGCTGTGTCATTGAGAATCATTCGGTGTATCATAATGCTTCACACTGTTCACCGAGACCACAGCGAGTGTCTGTCTCGATGGTTTCCTGTTCACAGTGCTGAAGCCCACGGTGCTCAGTCTGAACCTGACAGTCAATCCAGTGTTGTCATAACTTTCAGCCTAACCTAACCTAACCTAACCTAACCTAACCTAACCTAACCTAACCTAAACTAACCTAACCTTTCATAAAGGACTGCAAGGACAAGCCTGTACTAAGGTGCAAGAAGAATATACTTACAAGGACAAGCCTATACTTACTTAACAAATATATAATTTTTCCTGCTTAAAAGTCCTACTTCCACCTCCCCGTGGTAAGCAGGGGGCAACAGATGATATCATCTGGCTAACGGAAGAGGTGAACGATCGTTAATGAACGTATAAACAATCGGACTTAGAGGTGAGTGATAAAACGCGCTTTTGACTTAATATTCTGCCGCGCTTTTGATAGCAATATATCAGCAACGTTTGCCGCGCTTTTGATATGCCAATCCGCGCTTTCGTAAAACGCCGGTTGAAATGGTCTGTACGTATAGAGTGAACATGTGAGGAAAGGTTGACAAAGAGGATATATGTGTCAGAGGTGGTTGGAACAAGGAGAAACGGGAGACCAAATTGGAGGTGGAAGGATAGAGTGAAAAAGATTTTGAGTGATCGGGGCCTGAACATACAGGAGGGTGAAAGGTGTGCAAGAAATAGAGTGAATTGGAAAGAAGAGATATATCGGGGTCGAGGTCCTCTCAATGTACTGAACCAGTGCATGTGAAACGTCTGGGGTAAACCAAAGCACAAGTGGGTGTGTTGAGATAGTATGGGTATCTGGAGAGAATGAGTGAGGAAAGGTTGACAAAGGGGATGTATATGTCATAGGTGGAGGGGACAAGGAAGCGGGAGACCAAATTGGAGGTGGAAGGATTTAGTGAAAAAGGTTTAAGCATGCCCATCATTGATCTCAACGAGAATGAATTCTGTTTTTCACACTTTCCTCAATGTTCTCAGGACCCCCTCTATCCCATCTATCCTGGGCTCACTTAAGCGCTCACAGTTCTGTTTCCTGCTATGGTCACTCCCAGGCATCGAATCAGTTCACATCCTCCCTATTCTTTCCAATCAAATATTCACTCCTGTCATCTTTACTCTTTGCATTTCTAAATGCACAACCTTTCCTTCATTCACATTTAGCCCCAACTTTCTCCTATCACACCCTCCCACTCTCAGAGATCAATTTTTAGTTCCTCACTCGAATCTGCTTCCAGCACCGTGGCATCAGTAAAGGGTAACTGATCCCCTCCGCAGACACATCTTCACCTGGAACCACTAAACGTCTTTACCTTCCCGCACACACGTCTTAATCTTTTGGTAAAAAGACCGCAATATTTTTCGTAGCTTTTCCACTGACACCATACATTCTTAACTCCACACACAAGGCATCTCTATCAACTCTGTCATGTGCTCTTTCCTGATCCATAAATGCCATTTAAAATTCCTTTTGTTTCTGTAAGTATTCCCCAAGCAAAGACTCCAAAGCAAACACCTGATCCACACATCCTCTACGATATCTAGAACCTTAATATTTCTCACCGGTCTGTTGCTTTGTGCGTGCCACCACTTTCTCAATCATCAATCTTCTTCAACTCATCAGGCACGTTCAATGAACTTTATCCTCCTTGCCTTATATGATATCACTATACATTCACTTTCTCCAATCCTTAGGTACCTCATCATTATCCTACTTACAATGAAAATGTTAACTAACTAATCATCAACGCACTTATTCCTTTCTTAAGAAAACCAACTGCAATCCCACCCAATCCAGCCATTAAGACAGACTTTATTCTCCACAAGGGTTTCACTTCCTGATCTCTTTATCCAAAACTACTTGTCATGACACATCTCATACCTCCATGTCCAAAACTTCACACGTGCCACCTTTATCACTTATTCCAGCTGGCAATAACTTGAATCTCACATTAGTGGCTAAGGCTGATCCAATCCTGCTTAGTTACTGAGCTCTAAAACAGCTATAAAGAAGTATTGGCCAGACATCTTTCTGCCAATGAAAAATTGTACACAATAACTGAGCCTAGACCATCATTATAAAGAAATAAACGACGCTGTATGTATGATAATGTGGTGTACAGAGACCGTCAAATCATATTTACAGAACAAGGAAGAAAGTAAACAGCAAATTGTAATTATCAAAGTGACCGCTCAGAATATTTTCACATTCAACCACAACCATTGTCTCACAAATGAGCCAAACCTAAAATTAACTTTCATGAAGCTTCCTAGCCTCTCTTACCTCAGCCTTTCTTACCAGCGACATAATGTATATCTAGTCACAGCCAAATGGTATTTTAGGTTCAATGGAACTTGAACGTTATAAAACAAGTTCAATTGCAATCAGTATGGTAGATTGAGAATCAATGCAACGCTATAGAAAAAAAACAGATTAATCATACATCTTTGGTTAACGCAGTCATACACTAAATTTCTTGAATTACCCCCAGCAACCTTTTATGGAACAAATGTGCTTGGATAAGGTTGATAGGCTGAAGTAAGCAGCATGGAGACGGTAAAGACTGATATAGGAACGGCTGCCAGAGAAAGGCCCATATGGACAGGAAGCCACAGGTCACTATGTACATTGTACCGAAGGTAAAATAAACACCTTTAATCTGAAGGCTCTTGGTTACAAAAGCTATTCCAATATAGTTTGGCAAACGAACTGATATTCAAAGTATTATCAATACTTCATACAATGAACTTCAGTTATTACGGTGGTTACAGAGAACAGAAATTTTTTTCCTGAGCCATATAAATGAAAGAATGTAACAATTCATGCAACCTAATCATGTATAAAGACACAATGGCATCATGACTTACAGAGTCAAATGCAGAGAACCCAAAGTTAAGAAGTTTAGGAAGTTAAGACTTGTGTCTTACCCTTTCAAATACTCTGGGAATTTCGAGGTTCATGAGAAAAGACTCATAAAGTTCCCAAAGAAAGGACAACCTGCTGTGGATCACATTATGTCACATAGCATGAGACCTAGCACGGTGAAAGCCTTACTGGTGATTTAAAAAAATGAGAATGAGATCCTGGGTGTTTGAAAAAGTGAGATTCAAGAAATGAAAATGTCAAAGACTTTGGAGATAGTTAAAGTGAGAGTGATGGGACAATAGTTGCTCACCCCTGTCTGGGATATAACCAGAAGACCTTACGGGAAGAAAATACAGGAAGCATAGTCTCATTAGAAGTGGAGGAGGGAAAGATCTGACGTGGAGTTATTCATAAAGCAGTACCAAAAAGAGAAAATAATGAGCTACGAAAGTTCCTCGAGTTTCTTTTGATTTAGGAACTGTGAGATCTTTCAAATGAAGGAGAGGCAAGAATTTTATTACAAGTTACTGTCTGTCCTTGATACGACAATATCAGAGCTGAGATAACACAACCATGACTGAGGAGATGAAGATTTAGAAGTAATGATACAGAATTCCTGCCAGGCCAGACGATCCTCACTATGCGGTTAACGCAGTTATGTCTACTTTTGTTCCCATGTATGAGCGTTTAGTGGGTTGATGTGTATTTTCGCCGGTGATTCTTTATCCTTCACTACCTGTCTATGAATCGTCGGTAGATAGCCAACTACCCCTATCTATGAGTGTGAGAGAAAACGTACATGTTGGGGAAACAGGAAAGGACTTAAGAAAGGGACTAAGCCTGCACTATGTAATATTAGGCTTAAGTCAATAGCGCCTCTCAGACATTTAGATTACCATAATAACACAACTGACTAGAGCATGTTTAGGACTATATATAGATTTGCTTCTCAAGTTCACATACTAAAGGTAAAGTCGGTTTTGATTAATAGCATAATACTGTGCTGTGAACCATCATGAATGAACATTTTGATTAAACATCTTTTAAAAATATCTTATATACGATATACAAAACGTAAGAAGAACCATTTCGGACTGTAATTCCGACTAAAACCTTGTGAGTTCAGATCAGACGGCAGGTTCCATAGATGTTCGCTATATATTGGTATGTCAGGTGAGGATCCTTGTTCCTCGTTTAGTCTCGTTTACATAACTTTTCGTACTATTGTTGTGTCACGACCCTCGAAGACGTCTTGAAAAACAAGCGAAAGCTTAAGTAAATATTTTTTCTTATTTTTTCCTCTGAGTTATGAAGATTCTGCTTAATGTTTATTTAGGTATAGATCAGCAGCGCAATGGTTGTACATATACAACAGTGTCTCCATGAACATCCGTGTGTGACAGTGGCAGTGATTGTTTTCCTTTCTTGACGTCCATCTGGAAAAGTTTTGGAATATCGGTGAAACAGTCTGCTATTTGTCTGTCCGTGTTTGGGAGTGTCCATATTCGATTTTTTTGTCACTTGATTTACTTATGATTTGATTTTTTTCAGTGTTCTTGTGTGATCATCAATCCGAGGGTGTGCATCCATCGTTACTGAAGTTCAAAATGAGCGCTGATCATGGATGGGCTATGGTAAGAAATGCGACATAGAGAACGGACGCATCTTAACTGTATGAGATGCGACAGTCGTTAAACTGATGACGTCTTTACACAAGGGTTGCCACTTCAGCAGCTTGTATATATACAGTATCATCTCATCCTGCCAAACCCAACCTGACCCATGTCTTTCACTGAAGTACTTAGCATAACTGGACCATCTGGTACCTAACCCTACATCTGCCCCGTCCAGTCAACATCAAACTCAGTGTCATTTGTGACCCCAGCCAACCGTAACAAATACCGCTGTGAGAGCAGGGACAAATACTGGCCGGGAAATAGATTCTGTATTTGTTTTATAACTTTTTTCTCAGACTTTAACGTCTCGCCAAGTTGGAGGACAAAAGTTATCCCAGAAAGCCATTACTGGGCACGTCCCAGAGCTCCATCCTCCTCCTGCCTACGCTCTCCAACCTCACACAAAACACTGTTTTACATCAAAAACTTAAGTTTTTTTCTTTATGATAGTTCTCCTCTCTCTCTCTCTCTCTCTCTCTCTCTCTCTCTCTCTCTCTCTCTCTCTCTCTCTCTCTCTCTCTCTCTCTCTCTCTCTCTCTCTCTCTCTCTCTCTCTCTCTCTAATCGTTTGGGAGGAAGTAGATCACTCTGCTTAACAGTATGATGAAATTATCGCAAATGAACCAAATATTAGGTAGCAGGACGCAGAAATCTGTGAAAGACGAAGATAGAGAAATCAGAATCTGGGACTCGGAGCAAAGGTGGAAAACTTCCTGGATTATCGAGACATCACGCGGAACACTTCCATGCAGGCGAAGGTATTACTGTCTGGCGAATGAGCAAGTATCGGAAAATAATCCAAAATTTCAAAGCTAATAAGAAAATCCGTAATGTGTGGGACACTTCCAAGATCTGGCAACAGCAACGGTACAATTAGCCGAATCTTGGACGCCAACAGCAGAAAAAAAACATATGTTCTTAGGAAGATGATATGCGTTTTATCGATCACTAAGAGAAAGCTCTGCAAAGGTATAAACCTTGTAGTTAGGGATGAATTGCACGTTACTGGAGGCAATGTGCAAGAAAACGAAAGAGAAAATATCATAGAAAAAAAATGATATGACCAGGAAAGTTATACTCTATATTCCGTCACAATTGCTCATATAAAAGCAACACTTTAGGACGCAAAGGAACTTGTCAGATCAATGTCCCTGACGTCTAGAGCGTAGGGAAAACTGGACCACAGTAACATCCTGCCAAACCTACCTCCAGCTGAAGCACGATGCACATGATTAAGTAACACCGGTACTAATGTCAGAAAGCAAGTAAGAAAAAAGAGGTTGCAAATGAGGGATCCATTAAGTCGTCGATTGCTGAGCTAGTTAAGACGTGTTGCAGAATAAGCCTGGGAATATGGTTGCAATGCGTCACTGATAATTATGTAATAATTGCTGGATCAAACACCAGGCTCAGAACATAACACTTAGACTCAGTCCTAGAATAAAGATAGGATACAAATGAGACGTGGAGGTGTTTTATATCGTACTGAGAAACACCTGAATGTAGTTAATAATGCTACAGAAGAATACAAAGGCTGTGATTCCCTATGCTTTGAAGTCAACGTTGTACTTAATAAAGATGTAAGCTTTGGATGGGTTTACAAACCCCTGAAAAGAAAGAGAAAAATTCAGTGATATTTGTGTGTACACACACACACACACACACACACACACACACACACACACACACACACACACACACACACACACACACACACACACACACACACACACACACACACACACACACACACACACACACACACACACACGCAGGTAAATGCACTAATTCCCAGTTGAGACGCTTGATGTCGGTGATGAAAGGAGAAATTCCTTTCCTGATATTGAAGCTGGACGTTAATATTGACAGGTTTTGTGCTCATAATCATCATTAACGTCGTGAGTTATTAAATGAACCTACATGTAAACATCTCGCAGGTATCTGTACGTGTGATTGCCTCTTTACTTAATTAATACCATTTAACTCACATTAAGCCCTTGGTACTACTAGATTGCAGAGGAAATAGATTTTCACTATTTTTCCAAGACGACGTGAGCTAATCAGATACCAGCTCACCAATGCTTCAAAATCCTTGAAACTCATTGTTCGCAGTACTTCTGTCCCGTTACATGACGGTCTACAACATTTGGCCGAAGGTTCAGTATCAAGCAGTGTGCCCCGATCAACATGCCCACAGTGAGTGCAGCTATGCTGAGCACGCGACACTTACAACATGCTAGTTTGTCTCTAGTTCGCCGGAGTAGCCTTCCACCTCCCTGACACATAGCAACACTTGCCTAGAGTGCTTTTCTACATCTTACAGAATAAAATACGAACAATTATTCTTCTTTTTTTACAATATTGTCTCTAGCAACATATTCTCGAGAGAAAAGTAAACTTTGGCAAGACGGTTTCAATGAAATTAAAGTCTCGTCAAGAAAAGTCTTGCTCCAAAGGAGTCTATCGCTTCCCTGCTACGGGAAGTAGATCAACCTTGGAAAAACGGGAGTTCATGGAAAAAGGTCCAAGCATTAATCAACCAGGACCCTTGCTATATATTCATCATCTGTTTCCTGGTACTACCTCGCTAACGCGGAAACCGGCGATCAAGAATATTACGATGAGATAAGGAATATATATATATATATATATATATATATATATATATATATATATATATATATATATATATATATATATATATATATATATATATATATATATATATATACGACACATATATCCTCTTGGTCAATCTTTCCTCACTCATTCTCTCCATGTGCCCAAACCAATTCAAAACACCCTCTTCTGCTCTCTCAACCACGCTCTTTTTATTTCCACAAATCTCTCTTACCCTTACGTTACTTACTCGATCAAACCACCTCACACCACACATTGTCCTCAAACATCTCATTTCCAGCACATCCATCCTCCTGCGCAAAACTCTATCCATAGCCCACGCCTCGCAACTATACAACATTGTTGGAACCACTATTCCTTCAAACATACCCACTTTTGCTTTCCGAGATAATGTTCTCGACTTCCAAACATTCATCAAGGCTCCCAGGATTTTCGCCCCCTCCCCCACCCTATGATCCACTTCCGCTTCCATGGTTCCATCCGCTGCCAGATCCACTCCCAGATATCTAAAACACTTTAATTCCTCCAGTTTTTCTCCATTCAAACTTACCTCCCAATTGACTTGACTCTCAACCCTACTGTACCTAATAACCTTGCTCTTATTCACATTTACTCTTAACTTTCTTCTTTCACACACTTTACCAAACTCAGTCACCAGCTTCTGCAGTTTCTCACATGAATCAGCCACCAGCGCTGTATCATCAGCGAACAACAACTGACTCACTTCCCAAGCTCTCTCATCCCCAACAGACTTCATACTTGCCCCTCTTTCCAAAACTCTTGCATTCACCTCCCTAACAACCCCATCCATAAACAAATTAAACAACCGTGGAGAAATCACACACCCCTACCGCAAACCTACATTCACTGAGAACCAATCACTCTCCTCTCTTCCTACACGTACACATGCCTTACATCCTCGATAAAAACTTTTCACTGCTTCTAACAACTTGGCCTTCCACAGCATATATTCTTAATACCTTCCACAGAGAATCTCTATCAACTCTATCATATGCCTTCTCCAGATCCATAAATGCTACATACAAATACATTTACTTTTCTAAGTATTTCTCACATACATTCTTCAAAGCAAACACCTGATCCACACATCCTCTACCACTTCTGAAACCACACTGCTCTTCCCCAATCTGATGCTCTGTACATGCCTTCACCCTCTCAATCAATACCCTCCCATATAATTTACCAGGAATACTCAACAAACTTATACCTCTGTATTTTAAGCACTCACTCTTATCCCCTTTGCATTTGTACAATGTCACTATGCACGCATTCTGCCAATCCTCAGGAACCTCACCATGAGTCATACATACATTAAATAACCTTACCAACCAGTCAATAATACAGTAACCACCTTTTTTAATAAATTCCACTGCAATACCATCCAAACCTGCTGCCTTGCCGGCTTTCATCTTCCGCAAACCTTTTACTACCTCTTCTCAGTTTATGTTATATTTTATTATACTTTGTCGCTGTCTCCCGCGTTTGCGAGGTAGCGCAAGGAAACAGACGAAAGAAATGGCCCAACCCCCCCCATACACATGTATATACATACGTCCACACACGCAAATATACATACCTACACAGCTTTCCATGGTTTACCCCAGACGCTTCACATGCCTTGATTCAATCCACTGACAGCACGTCAACCCCGGTATACCACATCGCTCCAATTCACTCTATTCCTTGCCCTCCTTTCACCCTCCTGCATGTTCAGGCCCCGATCACACAAAATCTTTTTCACTCCATCTTTCCACCTCCAATTTGGTCTCCCTCTTCTCCTTGTTCCCTCCACCTCCGACACATATATCCTCTTGGGCAAACTTTCCTCACTCATCCTCTCCATGTGCCCAAACCACTTCAAAACACCCTCTTCTGCTCTCTCAACCACGCTCTTTTTATTTCCACACATCTCTCTTACCCTTACGTTACTCACTCGATCAAACCACCTCACACCACACATTGTCCTCAAACATCTCATTTCCAGCACATCCATCCTCCTGCGCACAACTCTATCCATAGCCCACGCCTCGCAATCATACAGCATTGTTGGAACCACTATTCCTTCAAACATACCCATTTTTGCTTTCCGAGATAATGTTCTCGACTTCCACACATTCTTCAAGGCCCCCAGAATTTTGGGCCCCCTCCCCCACCCTATGATCCACTTCCGCTTCCATGGTTCCATCCGCTGCCAGATCCACTCCCAGATATCTAAAACACTTCACTTCCTCCAGTTTTTCTCCATTCAAACTCACCTCCCAATTGACTTGACCCTCAACCCTACTGTACCTAATAACCTTGCTCTTATTCACATTTACTCTTAACTTTCTTCTTCCACACACTTTACCAAACTCAGTCACCAGCTTCTGCAGTTTCTCACATGAATCAGCCACCAGCGCTGTATCATCAGCGAACAACAACTGACTCACTTCCCAAGCTCTCTCATCCCCAACAGACTTCATACTTGCCCCTCTTTCCAAAACTCTTGCATTCACCTCCCTAACAACCCCATCCATAAACAAATTAAACAACCATGGAGACATCACACACCCCTGCCGCAAACCTACATTCACTGAGAACCAATCACTTTCCTCTCTTCCTACACGTACACATGCCTTACATCCTCGATAAAAACTTTTCACTGCTTCTAACAACTTGCCTCCCACACCATATATTCTTAATACCTTCCACAGAGCATCTCTATCAACTCTATCATATGCCTTCTCCAAATCCATAAATGCTACATACAAATCCATTTGCTTTTCTAAGTATTTCTCACATACATTCTTCAAAGCAAACACCTGATCCACACATCCTCTACCACTTCTGAAACCACACTGCTCTTCCCCAATCTGATGCTCTGTACATGCCTTCACCCTCTCAATCAATACCCTCCCATATAATTTACCAGGAATACTCAACAAACTTATACCTCTGTAATTTGAGCACTCACTCTTATCCCCTTTGCCTTTGTACAATGGCACTATGCACGCATTTCGCCAATCCTCAGGCACCTCACCATGAGTCATACATACATTAAATAACCTTACCAACCAGTCAACAATACAGTCACCCCCTTTTTTAATAAATTCCACTGCAATACCATCCAAACCTGCTGCCTTGCCGGCTCTCATCTTCCGCAAAGCTTTCACTACCTCTTCTCTGTTTACCAAATCATTTACCCTAACCCTCTCACTTTGCACGCCACCTCGACCAAAACACCCTATATCTGCCACTCTATCATCAAACACATTCAACAAACCTTCAAAATACTCATTCCATCTCCTTCTCACATCACCACTACTTGTTATCACCTCCCCATTTGCGCCCTTCACTGAAGTTCCGATTTGCTCCCTTGTCTTACGCACTTTATTTACCTCCTTCCAGAACATCTTTTTATTTTCCCTAAAATTTAATGATACTCTCTCACCCCAACTCTCATTTGCCCTTTTTTTCACCTCGTGCACCTTTCTCTTGACCTCCTGTCTCTTTCTTTTATACATCTCCCACTCAATTGCATTTTTTCCCTGCAAAAATCGTCCAAATGCCTCTCTCTTCTCTTTCACTAATACTCTTACTTCTTCATCCCACCACTCACTACCCTTTCTAATCAACCCACCTCCCACTCTTCTCATGCCACAAGCATCTTTTGCGCAATCCATCACTGATTCCCTAAATACATCCCATTCCTCCCCCACTCCCCTTGCTTCCATTGTTCTCACCTTTTTCCATTCTGTACTCAGTCTCTCCTGGTACTTCCTCACACAAGTCTCCTTCCCAAGCTCACTTACTCTAACCACCCTCTTCACCCCAACATTCACTCTTCTTTTCTGAAAACCCATACAAATCTTCACCTTAGCCTCCACAAGATAATGATCAAACATCCCTCCAGTTGCACCTCTCAGCACATTAACATCCAAAAGTCTCTCTTTCGCACGCCTGTCAATTAACACGTAATCCAATAACGCTCTCTGGCCATCTCTCCTACTTATATAAGTATACTTATGTATATCTCGCTTATCTCTGTTTACCAAATCATTTTCCCAAACCCTCTCACTTTGCACACCTCCTCGACCAAAACACCATATATCTGCCTCTCTATCATCAAACACATTCAACAAACCTTCAAAATACTCACTCCATCTCCTTCTCACATCACCACGACTTGTTATCACCTCCCTATTTACGCCCTTCACTGAAGTTCCCATTTGCTCCCTTGTCTTACGCACTTTATTTACGTCCTTCCAGAACATCTTTTTATTCTCCCTAAAATTTAATGATACTCCCTCTACCCCAACCTTCATTTGCCCTCTTTTTCACCTCTTGCATCTTTCTCTTGACCTCCTGTCTCTTTCTTTTATACATCTCCCACTCAATTGCATTTTTTCCCTGCAAAAATCGTCCAAATGCCTCTCTCTTCTCTTTCACTAATAATCTTACGTCTTCATCCCACCACTCACTACCCTTTCTAATCAACCCACCTCCCACTCTTCTCATGCCACAAGCATCTTTTGCCCAATACACCGCTGATTCCCTAAATACATCCCATACCTCCCCCACTCCCCTTACTTCCATTATTCTCACCATTTTCCATTCTATACTCAGTCTCTCCTGGTACTTCCTCACACAAGTCTCCTTCCCAAGCTCACTTACTCTAACCACCCTCTTCACCCCAACATTCACTCTTCTTTTCTGAAAACCCATACAAATCTTCACCTTAGCCTCCACAAGATAATGATCAAACATCCCTCCAGTTGCACCTCTCAGCACATTAACATCCAAAAGTCTCTCTTTCGCGCGCCTGTCAATTAACATGTAATCAACGCTCTCTGGCCCTCTCTCCTACTTACATACGTATACTTATGTATATCTCGCTTTTCAAAACAGGTATCCCCAATCACCAGTCCTTTTTCAGCACATAAATCTACAAGCTCTTCACTATTTCCATTTACAACACTGAACAACCCATGTATACCAGTTATTCCCTCAACTGCCACATTACTCACCTTTGCATTGAAATCACCCATACCTATAACCAGGTCTCGTGCATCAAAACCACTAACACACTCATTCACCTGCTCCTAAAACACTTGCCTCTCATGCTCTTTCTTCTCATGCCCAGGTGCATATGCACCAATAATCACCCATCTCTCTGAAGGAGAGGAAAGATTGACCAAGAGAATATATGTGTCGGACGTGGATGGAACGAGGAGAAGTGGAGACCAAATTGGAGGTGGAAAGATGGAGTGAAAAAGATTTTGAGTGATCGGGGCCTGAACATGCAGGAGGGTGAAAGGAGGGCAAGGAATAGAGTGAATTGGATCGATGTGGTATACCGGGGTTGACGTGCTGTCAGTGGATTGAATCAGGGCATGTGAAGCGTGTGGGGTAAACCATGGAGAGCTGTGTAGGTATGTATATTTGCGTGTGTGGACGTATGCATATACATGTGTATGGGTGTGGGTTGGGCCATTTCTTTCGTCCGTTTCCTTGCGCTACCTCGCAAACGCGGGAGACAGCGACAAAGCAAAAAAACAAAAGAAAAAAAGAAAAATATATATGTATGTATATATATATATATATATATATATATATATATATATATATATATATATATATATATATATATATATATATATATATATGTATATATATATATATATATATATATATATATATATATATATATATATATATATATATATATATATATATATATATATATATATATATATATATATATATATATATATATATATATATATATATATATATATATATATATATATATATATATATATATATATATATATATATATATATATTATTTATTTATTTATTTATTATACTTTGTCGCTGTCTCCCGCGTTTGCGAGGTAGCGCAAGGAAACAGACGAAAGAAATGGCCCCCCCCCCCATACACATGTATATACATACGTCCACACACGCAAATATACATACCTACACAGATTTCCATGGTTTACCCCAGACGCTTCACATGCCCTGCTTCAATCCACTGAAAGCACGTCAACCCCGGTATACCACATCGCTCCAATTCACTCTATTCCTTGCCCTCCGTTCACCCTCCTGCATGCTCAGGCCCCGATCACACAGAATCTTTTTCACTCCATCTTTCCACCTCCAATTTGGTCTCCCTCTTCTCCTCGTTCCCTCCACCTCCGACACATATATCCTCTTGGGCAATCTTTCCTCACTCATCCTCTCCATGTGCCCAAACCACTTCAAAACACCCTCTTCTGCTCTCTCAACCACGCTCTTTTTATTTCCACACATCTCTCTTACCCTTACGTTACTCACTCGATCAAACCACCTCACACCACACATTGTCCTCAAACATCTCATATCCAGCACATCCATCCTCCTGCGCACAACTCTATCCATAACCCACGCCTCGCAACCATACAACATTGTTGGAACCACTATTCCTTCAAACATACCCATTTTTGCTTTCCGAGATAATGTTCTCGACTTCCACACATTCTTCAAGGCCCCCAGGATTTTCACCCCCTCCCCCACCCTATGATCCACTTCCGCTTCCATGGTTCCATCCGCTGACAGATCCACTCCCAGATATCTAAAACACTTCACTTCCTCCAGTTTTTCTCCATTCAAACTCACCTCCCAATTGACTTGACCCTCAACCCTACTGTACCTAATAACCTTGCTCTTATTCACATTTACTCTTAACTTTCTTCTTCCACACACTTTTCCAAACTCGGTCACCAGCTTCTGCAGTTTCTCACATGAATCAGCCATCAGCGCTGTATCATCAGCGAACAACAACTGACTCACTTCCCAAGCTCTCTCATCCCCAACAGACTTCATACTTGCACCTCTTTCCAAAACTCTTGCATTTACCTCCCTAACAACCCCATCCATAAACAAATTAAACAACCATGGAGACATCACACACCCCTGCCGCAAACCTACATTCACTGAGAACCAATCACTTTCCTCTCTTCCTACACGTACACATGCCTTAAATCCTCGATAAAAACTTTTCACTGCTTCTAACAGCTTTCCTCCCACACCATATATTCTTAATACCTTCCACAGAGCATCTCTATCAACTCTATCATATGCCTTCTCCAGATCCATAAATGCTACATACAAATCCATTTGCTTTTCTAAGTATTTCTCACATACATTCTTCAAAGCAAACACCTGATCCACACATCCTCTACCACTTCTGAAACCACACTGCTCTTCCCCAATCTGATGCTCTGTACATGCCTTCACCCTCTCAATCAATACCCTCCCATATAATTTACCAGGAATACTCAACAAACTTATACCTCTGTAATTTGAGCACTCACTCTTATCCCCTTTGCCTTTGTACAATGGCACTATGCACGCATTTCGCCAATCCTCAGGCACCTCACCATGAGTCATACATACATTAAATAACCTTACCAACCAGTCAACAATATAGTCACCCCCTTTTTTAATAAATTCCACTGCAATACCATCCGAACCTGCTGCCTTGCCGGCTTTCATCTTCAGCAAAGCTTTCACTACCTCTTCTCTGTTTACCAAATCATTTTCCCTAACCCTCTCACTTTGCACACCACCTCGACCAAAACACCCTATATCTGCCACTCTATCATCAAACTCATTCAACAAACCTTCAAAATACTCACTCCATCTCCTTCTCACATCACCACTACTTGTTATCACCTCCCCACTTGCGCCCTTCACTGAAGTTCCCATTTGCTCCCTTGTCTTACGCACTTTATTTACCTCATTCCAGAACATCTTTTTATTCTCCCTAAAATTTAATGATACTCTCTCACCCCAACTCTCATTTGCCCTTTTTTTCACCTCTTGCACCTTTCTCTTGACCTCCTGTTTCTTTCTTTTATACATATCCCACTCAATTGCATTTTTTCCTTGAAAAATCGTCCAAATGCCTTTCTCTTCTCTTTCACTAATACTCTTACTTCTTCATCCCACCACTCACTACCCTTTCTAATCAACCCACCTCCCACTCTTCTCATGCCACAAGCATCTTTTGCGCAATCCATCACTGATTCCCTAAATACATCCCATTCCTCCCCCACTCCCCTTACTTCCATTGTTCTCACCTTTTTCCATTCTGTACTCAGTCTCTCCTGGTACTTCCTCACACAGGTCTCCTTCTCAAGCTCACTTACTCTCACCACCCTCTTCACTCCAACATTCACTCTTCTTTTCTGAAAACCCATACAAATCTTCACCTTAGCCTCCACAAGATAATGATCAGACATCCCTACAGTTGCACCTCTCAGCACATTAACATCCAAAAGTCTGTCTTTCGCACGCCTGTCAATTAACACGTAATCCAATAACGCTCTCTGGCCATCTCTCCTACTTACATAAGTATACTTATGTATATCTCGCTTTTTAAACCAGGTATTCCCAATATATATATGTATATATATATATATATATATGTATATATGTATATGCATATATATATATATATATATATATATATATATATATATATATATATATATATATATATATATATATATATATATATATATATATATATATTATCCCTGGGGATAGGGGAGAAAGAATACTTCCCACGTATTCCCTACGTGTCGTAGAAGGCGACTAAAAGGGGAGGGAGCGGGGGGCTGGAAATCCTCCCCTCTCAATTTTTTTTTTTAATTTTCCAAAAGAAGGAACAGAGAAGGGGGCCAGGTGAGGATATTCCCTCAGTGGCCCAGTTCTCTGTTCTTAACGCTACCTCGCTAATGCGGGAAATGGCGAATAGTTTGAAAAAAAAAAAATATATATATATATGTAGAAGGTGACTAAAAGGAGAGCGAGCGGGGGGCTGGAAATCCTGCCCTGTTTTTTTTTTTTGATTTTCCAAGAGAACGAACAGAGAACGAGGCCAGTTGAGGCTATTCCCTCAGAGGCCCAGTCCTCTGTTCTTCACCCTACCTTGCTAACCCGGGAAATGGCGAATAGTTTGAAAAAAGAAAGAATATATATATATATATATATATATATATATATATATATATATATATATATATATATATATATATATATATATATATATATATATATATATATATATATATATATATATATATATATATATATATATATATAAAGGGTATAGGGGAAGAGTTGTTTGTGAATGTCTTGGAAGTAAAGTCAGGGGTTAGAGAGAACATGAGAGCAAAGGAAGGAGTTGCACTACTCCTGAAACAGGACTGGTGGGAGTATGTGATAGAGTGTAAGAACGGAAACTCGAGATTGATCTAGGTAAAAGTGAAAGTGGATGGAGAGATGGGCGATTACTGGTGCGTATGTACCGGGGCATGAGAAGAAACATCATGAGGCAAGTGTTTTGGGAGCAGCTGAGTGAGTGTGTTAGTAGTTTTATTGCACGAGACTCGGTTATAGTGATGGGTGATTTGAATGCAAAGATGAGTAATGTGGATTTTGAGGGTTTAATTGGTGTACATGGGGTGTTCAGTGTTGTAAATGGAAATGTTGAAGAGCTTGGAGATTTATGTGCTGAAAAAGGACTGGTAATTGGAAATACCTGGTTTAAAAAGAAAGATATACATAAGTATTCGTATGTAAGTAGGAGAGATGGCCAGAGAGCATTATTGGATTACGTGTTAACTGATGGGCGCGCGAAAGAGAGACTTTTGGACTTTGATGTGCTGAGAGTTGCAATTGGAGTGATGTCTGATCATTATTTTGTGGAGGTGAAGGTGAAGATCTGTAGAAGTTTTCAGAAAAGAAGAGAGAATGTTAGGGTGAAGAGAGAGGTGAGAGTATATGAGCTTGGGAAGGAGATTTGTGTGAGGAAGTACAGGGAGAGACTGAGTACAGATTAAATTTTAGGGAGAATAAAAAGATGTTTTGGAAGGAGGTAGATAAAGTGCGTGAGACAAGGGAATAAACGGGAACATCAGTGAAGAGGGCATATGGGGAGGTGATAACAAGTAGTGGTGATGTGAGAAGGAGATGGAGTGAGTATTTTGAATGTTTGTTGAATGTATTTAATGATAGAGTGGCAGATATAGTGTGTTTTGGTCGACGTGGTGTGCAAAGTGAGAGGGCTATGGAGAAGATTTAATAAACAAAGAAGAGGTGGTAAAAGCTTTGCGGAAGATGAAAGCCGGCAAGGCAGCGGGTTTGGATGGTATTGCAGTGGAATTAGTAAAAAGGGGTGACTGTATTGTTGACTGGTTGGTGACGTTATTTAATGTATGTATGACTCATGGTGAGGTGCCTGAAGATTGGCAGAATGCTTGCATAGTGCCATTGTACAAAGTCAAAGGGGATAAAAGAGAGTGCTCAAATTACAGAGGTATAAGTTTGTTGAGTATTCCTGGGAAATTATATGGTAGGGTATTGATTGAGAGGGCAAAGGCATGTGCAAAGCATCAGATTGGGGGAGAGCAGTGCGGTTTCAGAAGTGGTACAGGATGTATGGATCAGGTGTTTGCTTTGAAGAATGTATGCGAGAAATACTTAGAAAAGCAAATGGATTTGTATGTAGCATTTATGGATCTGGAGAAGGCATTTGATAAAACTGATAGAGATGCTCTGTGGAAGGTATTAAGAATATATGGTGTGGGAGTCAAGTTGTCAGAAGCAGTGAAAAGGTTTCATTGAGGATGTAATGCATGTATATGTGTAGGAAGAGAGGAAAGTGATTAGTTCTCAGTGAATGTAGGTTTCCGGCAGGGGTGCGTGATGGCTCCATGGTTGTTTAATTTGTTTATGGATGGGGTTGTACGGGAGGTGAATGCAAGAGTTTTAGAATGAGGGGCGAGTATGAAGTCTGTTGTGGATGAGAGAGCTTGGGAAGTGAATCAGTTGTTGTTCGCTGATGATACAGGGCTGGTGGCTGATTCGGGTGAGAAACTGCAGAAGTTGGTGACTGAGTTTGGTAAAGTGTGTGAAAGAAGAAAGCTGAAAGAAAATGTGAATAAGAGCAAGGTTATTAGGTACAGTATGGTTGACGGACAAGTTGATTGGGAGGTAGGTTTGAATGTAGAAAAACTGGAGAAAGTGAAGTGTTTTAGATATCTGAGAGTGGATCTGGCAGTGGATGCAACCATGGAAGCGGAAGTGAATCATAGGGAGGGGGAGGTGGCGGAGTTCTGGAAGTGTTGAAGAATGTGTGGAAGTCGAGAACATTATCTCGGAAAGCAAAAATGGGTATGTTTGAAGGGATAGTTGTTCCAACAATGTTATATGGTTGCGAGGCATGGGCTATACATAGAGATGTGCGGAGGAGGGTGAATGTCCTGGAAATGAGATGTTTGGGGACAATATGTTGTGTGAGGAGGTTTAATTGAGTAAGTAATGAAAAGGTAAGAGAGATGTGTGGTAATAAAAAGAGTGTGGTTGAGAGAGCAGAAGAGGGTGTTTTGAAATGGTTTGTTCACATGGAGAGAATGAGTGACGAAAGATTGACCAAGAGGATATATGTGTCAGAGGTGGAGGGAACAAGGAGAAATGGGAGACCAAATTGGAGGTGGAAAGATGGAGTGAAAAAAATTTTGAATGATCGGGGCCTAAACATGCAGGAGGGTGAAAGGCGCGCAAGGAATAGAGTGAATTGGAACGATGTAGTATACCGGGTCGACGTGCTGTCAATAGATTGAACCAGGGCATATGAAGCGTCTGGGGTAAACCATGGAAAGTTCTGTGTGGCCTGGATGTGGAAAGGGAGCTGTGGTTTCGGGGCATTATACATGACAGCTAGAGACGGAGTGTGGACGAATGTATCTTTTGTTGTCTTTTTTTAGGGCTAAATCACGCACATGCGGGGGAGGTTTGTGTTATTTCATGTTTGGCGGGGTGGCGATGGGAATGAATAAGGGCAGACAGTATGAATTATGTACATGTGTATATATGTATATGTCTGTGTGCGTATATGTATATGGTGAGGTGTATAGGTATGTATATGTGCGTGTGTGGACGTGTATGTATATTTATGTGTATTTGGATGGGTTGGGCCATTCTTTTGACTGTTTCTTTGCGCTACCTCGCTAACGTGGGAGACAGGGAGAAAGTATACTAAAGAATACTACTATATCCATATATATATATATATATATATATATATATATATATATATATATATATATATATATATATATATATATATATATATATATATATATATATATATATATATATTTATATATATATATATATATATATATATATATATATATATATATATATATATATATATATATTTTTTTTTTTTTTTTCTTTTTTTTTTCTTTGTCGCTGTCTCCCGCGTTTGCGAGGTAGCGCAAGGAAACAGACGAATTAAATGGCCCAACCCATACCCATACACATATATATACATACGTCCACACACGCAAATATACATACCTACACAGCTTTCCATGGTTTACCCCAGACGCTTCACATGCCCTGATTCAATCCACTGACAGCACGTCAACCCCGGTATACCACATCGATCCAATTCACTCTATTCCTTACCCTCCTCTCACCCTCCTGCATGTTCAGGCCCCGATCACACAAAATCTTTTTCACTCCATCTATCCACCTCCAATATCGTCTCCCACTTCTACTTGTTCCCTCCACCTCCGACACATATATCCTCTTGGTCAATCTTTCCTCATTCATTCTCTCCATGTGCCCAAACCATTTCAAAACACCGTCTTCTGCTCTCTCAACCACTCTCTTTTTATTTCCACATATCTCTCTTACCCTTACGTTACTTACTCGATCAAACCACCTCACACCACACATTGTCCTCAAACATCTCATTTCCAGTACATCCATCCTCCTGCGCACAACTCTATCCATACCCCACGCCTCGCAACCATATACCATTGTTGGAACCACTATTCCTTCAAACATACCCATTTTTGCTTTCCGAGATAATGTTCTCGACTTCCACACATTCTTCAAGGCTCCCTGGATTTTCACCCCCTCCCCCACCCTATGATCCACTTCCGATTCCATGGTTCCATCCGCTGCCAGATCCACTCCCAGATATCTAAAACACTTTACTTCCTCCAGTTTTTCTCCATTCAAACTTACCTCCCAATTGACTTGACCCTCAACCCTACTGTACCTAATAACCTTGCTCTTATTCACATTTACTCTTAACTTTCTTCTTTCACACACTTTACCAAGCTCAGTCACCAGCTTCTGCAGTTTCTCACATGAATCAGCCACCAGCGATGTATCATCAGCGAACAACAACTGACTCACTTCCCAAGCTCTCTCATCCCCAACAGACTTCATACTTGCCCCTCTTTCCAAAACTCCTCCATTTACCTGCCTAACAACCCTATCCATAAACAAATTAAACAACCATGGAGACATCACACACCCCTGCCGCAAACCTACATTCACTGAGAACCAATCACTTTCCTCTCTTCCTACACGTACATATGCCATACATCCTCGATAAAAACTTTTCACTGCTCCTAACAACTTGCCTCCGACACCATATATTCTTAATACCTTCCACAGGTATATATATATATATATAGGTGAGGATATTCCCTCAAAGGCCCAGTCCTTTGTTCTTATCGCTACCTCGCTGACGCGGGAAATGGTGAATAGTATGAAAAAAAAAGACATATATATATATATATATATATATATATATATATATATATATATATATATATATTATCCCTGGGGATAGGGGATTAAGAATACTTCCCACGTATTCCCTGCGTGTCGTAGAAGGCGACTAAAAGGGGAGGGAGCGGGGGGCTGGAAATCCTCCCAGCTCTTTTTTTTTAAATTTTCCAAAAGAAGGAACAGAGGTGGCCAGGTGAGGATATTCCAAAAAAGGCCCAGTCCTCTGTTCCTAACGCTACCTCGCTAACGTGGGAAATGGCGAATAGTTTAAAAGAAAAAAAAAAAAAAAAAATATATATATATATATATATATATATATATATATATATATATATATATATATATATATATATATATATATATATATATATATATTTTTTTTTTTTTTTTTTTTTATACTTTGTCGCTGTCTCCCGCGTTTGCGAGGTAGCGCAAGGAAACAGACGAAAGAAATGGCCCAACCCCCCCCATACACATGTACATACACACGTCCACACACGCAAATATACATACCTACACAGCTTTCCTTGGTTTACCCCGGACGCTTCACATGCCTTGATTCAATCCACTGACAGCACGTCAACCCCTGTATACCACATCGCTCCAATTCCCTCTATTCCTTGCCCTCCTTTCACCCTCCTGCATGTTCAGGCCCCGATCACACAAAATCCTTTTCACTCCATCTTTCCACCTCCAATTTGGTCTCCCTCTTCTCCTCGTTCCCTCCACCTCCGACACATATATCCTCTTGGTCAATCTTTCCTCACTCATTCTCTCCATGTGCCCAAACCATTTCAAAACACCCTCTTCTGCTCTCTCAACCACGCTCTTTTTATTTCCACACATCTCTCTTACCCTTACGTTATATATATATATATATATATATATATATATATATATATATATATATATATATATATATATATATATATATATATATATATATATATATATATATATATATATATATATATATATATATATATATATATATTCCAATGATTGCACAGGGAAAATGAAACACGATAAGTTACCAAGTGAACTTTCGTGTAATAATCACATCATCAAGGGAGACACAAGAGGGAAATATAAGTCATTAGATATTCATCGAAGAGATGAAGTTAGTATGCCATTTGGTAAACATGTGATTGTCCAAAACATGCAACGAGTGTTCATAAACTTATCATTTTACAAATTTTATCAAGAATATGGTTATGTAATTTTTATACATCATCACTAATATTACGTTTATAATTCTTTGTGTTATCCCTGGGGATAGGGGAGAAAGAATACTTCCCACGTATTCCCTGCGTGTCGTAGAAGGCGACTAAATGGGAAGGGAGCGGGTGGCTGGAAATCCTCCCCTCTCGTTTTTTTTTTTTTTTTTTTTTTTTTTTTTTTTTTCAAAAGAGGGAACAGAGAAGGGGGCCAGGTGAGGATTTTCCGTCTAAGGCCCAGTCCTCTGTTCTTAACGCTACCTCGCAAACGCGGGAAATGGCGAATCGTATGAAAAAAAAAAAAAAAAAAAAAAAAAAAAAAAAATTCTTTGTGTATTTAATAATAGAAGATTCAATGATATTTCGCTTTGTAATAGAGTTAGAGTTGATAATTGAGATGGAATTAGTTTTTAACGTGATTAAACAAGGCAATTGATTCTTGTCCCGTTCTTATACTGTATTCATGTTTCCTAAGTCTAACAGAAAGATCCTTACCAGTCTGACCAACATAAAATTTATCACAATTTCCACAAAGCACTTTCTAGATGCATCCGAGAGAATTTTCTGGTGACTTCCTGATTAAGATATTCTTTATAGTATTATTGCTGCTAAAGGCAACATTTACATGAAAGGATTCAAGCAACATGGAAAGTAAAGTGAAATCACTATTAAAAGGGAGAACTAGAAGATTCTTGGTGTCAATGGGAGGTTTGGGCTCAACTCTATAAAATGATTTCTTTGCTAACTTAAGGGATTTATAAATGAAAGATCTAGGGTACTTTAACTTAGAGCTAATAGAATATACCTTCTCAAACTCATCATCGATAAACTCTGGACTACAAATACGTAATGCCCTAAGGAACATAGATTGAAATGATGATAATTCAACTCTGTCATGTTGAGATGAGTAATAATGGATATATGAGCATACATTGGTGGGTGTTCTGCATATGCTAAACTTAAACTTGCTTCCTCGCCTATGAATCGCGCAAAATAAAAATGGCAGTATAGCAGTATTTTCATCATCTACAGTAAATTTGATGGAAGATACTAAATTGTTAAGGGGAGAAATATTTGTAAATTTTCATTTGTTGGCCAAACAAAAAGAACATCATGTACATACCTAAACCAAATTGCATTAGAAGGTAAGATATCCTTTAGTAATTTTGTTTCCAAAAATTCCGTATAAAGATTACTTAGTACAGGTGAAAAAGGGTTACCCATTGCCATACCAAATTTTTGAGCATAATAATCTCCATTGAATTGAAATACACAGTCTTTTATACACAACTTTATCAGTTCAATGAAAACAGACTTTGAAACAGGTAAATGAATATCATCCAAGACATCAAATAAATATTCTAAAAGGTCATCAATTGGAACTTTAGTGAAAAGTGAGGAAACATCAAAGCTAATTAGTTTGAAATCAAAATTAACATTGATATTGTTCAGGTTGTTGACTAATTCTACATTGTTCATGATATTAGAATTTGATATCTTACCCACTGAAGGACTTAATAAAGAAACTAACCCTTTCGACATTTGATATGTGATGGAGCCTACTGAACTCACAATAGGTCTTGCTGGAGTTCTGTTTATGTGTTTTGAGAAGTCCATAGATTTATGATTTCAAACTAGTTACCTTTGATGTTCCCTCACTTTTCACTAAAGTTCCAGTTGATGACCTTTTAGAATATCTATTTGATGTCTTGGATGATATTCATTTACCCGTTTCAAAGTCTCTTTTTACTGAACTGATAAAATTGTGTATTTCAATTCAATGGAGATTCTTATGCTCCAAAATTAGGTATGGAAATGGATAACCCTCTTTCACCTGTACAAAGCAATCTTTGTATGGATCTTTTTTAAACAAAATGACTGAAGGATATCTTACCTTCTAATACAATTTGGTTTAGGTATGTTGATGATGTTCTTTGTGTTTGGCCAACAAATGAAAATTTGCAAATATTTCTCCCCTTACTTAACAATATAGTACCTTCCAACAAATTCAATGTAGAAAATGATAATAATGGTCTGTTACCATTTTTAGATTGCATGACCCGTAAGCAAGGACTCAAGTTTAAGTTTAGCATATACAGAAAACCCACCAATATATGCTCATATATACATTATTACTCATCTCAACATGACAGAGTTGAATTATCATCATTTCAATCAATGTTCCTTAGGGCATTACGTATTTGCAGTCCAGAGTTTATTGATGATGAGATTGGAAAGATGTATTGTATTGGATCTAAGTTAAAGTACCCTAGATCTTTCATTGATAAATCCCTTAAGTTAGCAAAGGAATCATTATATAGAGTTGAGCCCAAACCTCCCATTGACAAGAAGAATCTTTTAGTTCTCCCTTTTGATAATAATTTCACTTTACTTCCCATGTTGCTTAAATCCTTCAATGTAAACGTTGCCTTTAACAACAATGATACTATAAAGAATATCTTAATCAGCAATTCACCAGAAAATTCTCTTGGATGCGTCTATAAAGGGCCATATGGAAATTGTGATAAATGTTATGCTGGTCAGACTGGTAAGGATCTTTCTGTTAGACTCAAGCAACATAAATAAAGTTTAAGAACGAGACAAGAATCAAATGCCTTGTTTAATCACGTTAAAATCTATGATCATTGTATTGACTGGAGTAATGGCATCTCAGTTATTAACTCTAACTCTATTTCCAAGAGAAATATCATTGAATCTTCTATCATTAAGCACACAAAGAATTATAATCTTAATATTATTGATGGTCTATACAAATTGGATAACTTTATTGTTGAGAAAATTTGTAAGATGATAAGTTTATTAACGCTCGTAGTATGTTTTCGACAATCACATTTTTACCAAATGGCGTCGTAGCTTCGTCTCTTCGATGTATATCAACTGACTTACATTTCTTTCTTGTGTCTCCCCTGACGATGTGATTATTACACGAAAGTGCACTTGGGAACATATCGTGTTTCATTTTCCCAGTGAACTCAAAGGAATATCTTGATCACGAGCAAAATTATGATCCTTTCTAATATATACATATATATATATATATATTTTTATATTTTTTTATTTTTTCTTATTATTTTACATTGTCGCTGTCTCCCGCGTTAGCGACGTAACGCAAGGAAACAGACGAAAGAATGGCCCAACCCACCCACATACACATGTATGTACATACACGTCCACACGCGCAAATATACATACCTATACATCTCAGTGTATATTTATATATACTCACACAGACATATACATATATACCCATGTATATAATTCATACTGTCTGCCTTTATTCATTCCCATCGCCATCCCGCCATACATGGAATAACAACACCCTCCCCCTTCATGTGCTTTTCACTGCTTCTAACAACTTGCCTCCCACACCATATATTCTTAATACCTTCCACAGAGCATTTCTATCAACTCTATCATATGCCTTCTCCAGATCCATAAATGCTACATACATATCCATTTCCTTTTCTAAGTATTTCTCACATACATTCTTCAAAGCAAACACCTGATCCACACATCCTCTACCACTTCTGAAACCACACTGCTCTTCCCCAATCTCATGCTCTGTACATGCCTTCACCCTCTCAATCAATACCCTCCCATCTAATTTACCAGGAATACTCAACAAACTTATACCTCTGTAATTTAAGCAATCACTCTTATCCCCTTTGCATTTGTACAATGGCACAATGCAAGAATTCCGCCAAACCTCAGGCACCTCACCGTGAATCATACACACATTAAATAACCGTACCAACCAGTCAACAATACTAACCCACTTTTTTATTAAATTCCCCTGTAATACCATCCAAATCAACTGCCACGCCGGCTTTCATCTTCTGCAAAGCTTTTACTACATCTTATCTGTTTACTAAATCATTTTCCCTAACCCTCTTACTTTGCACATCACCTCGACCAAAACACCCTATATCTGCCACTCTATCATCAAACACATTCAACAAACCTTCAAAATACTCACTCCATCTCCTTTTCACATCACCACTACTTGTTATCACCTCCCCATTAGCCCCCTTCACTGAAGTTCCTATTTGTTCCCTTGTCTTACGAACTTTATTTACCTCCTTCCAAAACATCTTTTTATTCTCCCTGAAATTTAACGGTACTCTCACACCCAACTCTTATTTGCCCTCTCTTTCACCGCTTGCACCTATCTAGCACCTATCTTGCACCTCCTGCCTCTTTCTTTTATACATCTCCCACTCATTCGCATTATTTCCCTGCAAAAATCATTTAAATGCCTCTCTCTTCTCTTTCACTAATAATCTTACTTCTTCATCCCACCACCCACTACCCTTTCTAATTTCCCCACCTCCCACGCTTCTCATGCCACAAGCATCTTTTGCGCAAGCCATCACTGCTTTCCTAAATACATCCCATTACTCCCCACTCCTCTTACCTTCTTTGCTCTCAACTTTTTCCCTTCTGTATTTAGTCCCTCCTGTTATTTCCTCACAAAAGTCTCCTTCCCAAGCTCACTTACTCTCACCACTCTGTTCACCCCAACACTCTTTCTTCTTTTCTGAAAACCTCTACAAATCTTCACCTTCACCTCCACGAGATAATGATCAGACATCCCTCCACTTGCACCTCTCAGCACTTTAACATCCAAAAGTCTCTCTTTCGCGCGCCTATCAATTAGCACGTAATCCAATAACGCTCTCTGGCCATCTCTCCTACTTACATACGTATACTTATGTATATCTCTCTTTTTAAACTAGGTACTCCTAATCAACAGTCCTTTTTCAGCACACAAATCTACAAGCTCCTCACCATTTCCATTTATAGCACTGAACACCCCATGTATACCAATTATTCCCTTAGCTGCCGCATTACTCACCTTTGCATTCAAATCAGCCTTCACTATAACAGACTCATTCAGCTGCTCACAAAAAACACTTCCCTCTCATGATCTTTCTTTTCATGCCCAGGGGCATATGCATGTCTCTCCATCAACTTTCAGTTTTACCCATATCAATATAGAGTTTACTTTCTTACACTCTATTACATACTCCCAACACTCCTGTTTCAGGAGTAGTGCTACTCCTTCCCTTGCTATTGTCCTCTCACTACCCCTTGACTTTACTCCCAAGACATTCCCAAATCACTCTTCCCCTTTAGCCTTGATTTGCGTTTCACTAAGAGCCAAAACATCCAGGTTCCTTTACTCAAACACACTACCTATCTCTACTTTTTTATCATCTTGGTTACATCCAAACACATTTAGACACCCCAATCTGAGCCTTCGAGGAGGATTAGCACTCCCCACGTGACTCCTTCTTCTGTTTCCACTTTTAGAAAGTTAAGATACAAGGAGGGGAGGGTTTCTTGCCCCTGGCTCCCGTCCCCTTTACTCGCCTTCTACGACACCTGAGGAATGTGTGGGAAGTATACTTTCTCCCCTATCCCCAGGGATATATATATATATATATATATATATATATATATATATATATATATATATATATATATATATATATATATATATATATATATATATATATATATAGGGGAGAAAGAATACTTCCCACGTATTCCCTACGTGTCGTAGAAGGCGACTCAAAGGGGAGGGAGCGGGGGGCTGGAAATCCTCCCCTCTTAATTTTTTTTTTAATTTTCCAAAAGAAGGAACAGAGAAGGGGGCCAGGTGAGGATATTCCCTCAGTGGCCCAGTTCTCTGTTCTAAACGCTACCTCGCTAACGCGTGAAATGGCGAATAGTTTGAAAAAAAAAAAAAAAATTTATATATATATATATATATATATATATATATATATATATATATATATATATATATATATATATATATATATATATATATATACATGTAAATATATATATATATATATATATATATATATATATATATATATACATATATATATATATATATATATATATATATATATATATATATATATATATATATATATATATATATATATATATATATATATATATATAAATTTTTTTTTTTAAATATATATATATATATATATATATATATATATATATATATATATATATATATATATATATATATATATATTTACCTCCTTCCAGAACATCTTTTTATTCTCCCTAAAATTTAATGATACTCTCTCACCCCAACTCTCATTTGCCCTTTTTTTTTTTCAACTCTTGCACCTTTCTCTTGACCTCCTGCCTCTTTCTTTTATACATCTCTCACTCAATTTCATTTTTTCCCTGCAAAAATCGTCCAAATGCCTCTCTCTTCTCTTTCACTAATACTCTTACTTCTTCATCCCACCACTCACTACCCTTTCTAATCAACCCACCTCCCACTCTTCTCATGCCACAAGCATCTTTTGCGCAATCCATCACTGATTCCCTAAATACATCCCATTCCTCCCCCACTCCCCTTACTTCCATTGTTCTCACCTTTTTCCATTCTGTGCTCAGTCTCTCCTGGTACTTCCTCACACAAGTCTCCTTCCCAAGCTCACTTACTCTCACCACCCTCTTCACCCCAACATTCACACTTCTTTTCTGAAAACCCATACAAATCTTCACCTTAGCCTCCACAAGATACTGATCAGACATCCCTTCAGTTGCACCTCTCAGCACATTAACATCCAAAAGTCTCTCTTTCGCGCGCCTGTCAATTAACACGTAATCCAATAACGCTCTCTGGCCATCTCTCCTACTTACATAAGTATACTTATGTATATCTCGCTTTTTAAACCAGGTATTCCCAATCATCAGTCCTTTTTCAGCACATAAATCTACAAGCTCTTCACCATTTCCATTTACAACACTGAACACCCCATGTATACCAATTATTCCCTCAACTGCCACATTACTCACCTTTGCATTCAAATCTCCCATCACTATAACCCGGTCTCGTGCATCAAAACCACTAACACACTTATTCAGCTGCTCCCAAAACACTTGCCTCTCATGATCTTTCTTCTCATGCCCAGGTGCATATGCACCAATAATCACCCATCTCTCTTCAGTGAAGGGCGCAAATGGGGAGGTCATAACAAGTAGTGGTGATGTGAGAAGGAGATGGAGTGAGTATTTTTTAGGTTTGTTGAATGTGTTTGATGATAGAGTGGCAGATATAGGGTGTTTTGGTCGAGGTGGTGTGCAAAGTGAGAGGGTTAGGGAAGATGATTTGGTAAACAAAGAAGAGGTAGTAAAAGCTTTGCGGAAGATGAAACCCGGCAAGGCAGCAGGTTTGGATGGTATTGCAGTGGAATCTATTAAAAAGGGGGGTGACTGTATTGTTGACTGGTTGGTAAGGTAATTTTTATGTATGTATGACTCATGGTGAGGTGCCTGAGGATTGGCGGAATGCGTGCATAGTGCCATTGTACAAAGGCAAAGGGGATAAGAGTGAGTGCTCAAATTACAGAGGTATAAGTTTGTTGAGTATTCCTGGTGAATTATATGGGAGGATATTGATTGAGAGGGTGAAGGCATGTACAGAGCATCAGATTGGGGAAGAGCAGTGTGGTTTCAGGAGTGGTAGAGGATGTGTGGATCAGGTGTTTGCTTTGAAGAATGTATGTGAGAAATACTTAGAAAAGCAAATGGATTTGTATGTAGCATTTATGGATCTGGAGAAGGCATATGATAGAGTTGATAGAGATGTTCTGTGGAAGGTATTAAGAATATATGGTGTGGGAGGCAAGTTGTTAGAAGCAGTGAAAAGTTTTTATCTAGGATGTAAGGCATGTGTACGTGTAGGAAGAGAGGAAAGTGATTGGTTCTCAGTGAATATAGGTTTGCGGTAGGGGTGTGTGATGTCTCCATGGTTGTTTAATTTGTTTATGGATGGGGTTGTTAGGGAGGTGAATGCAAGAGTTTTGGAAAGAGGGGCAAGTATGAAGTCTGTTGGGGATGAGATAGCTTGGGAAGTGAGTCAGTTGTTGTTCGCTGATGATACAGCGCTGGTGGCTGATTCATGTGAGAAACTGCAGAAGCTGGTGACTGAGTTTGGTAAAGTGTGTGAAAGAAGAAAGTTAAGAGTAAATGTGAATAAGTGCAAGTTTGTTAGGTACAGTAGGGTTGAGGGTCAAGTCAATTGGGAGGTGAGTTTGAATGGAGAAAAACTGGATGAAGTGAAGTGTTTTAGATATCTGGGAGTGGATCTGGCAGCGGATGGAACCATGGAAGCGGAAGTGGATCATACGGTGGGGGAGGGGGCGAAAATTCTAGGAGCCTTGAAGAATGTGTGGAAGTCGAGAATATTATCTCGGAAAGCAAAAATGGGTGTTTGAAGGAATAGTGGTTCCAACAATGTTGTATGATTGCGAGGCGTGGGCTATGAATAGAGTTGTGCGCAGGAGGATGGATGTGCTGGAAATGAGATGTTTGAGGACAATATGTGGTGTGAGGTGGTTTGATTGAGTAAGTAACGTAAGGGTAAGAGAGATGTGTGGAAATAAAAAGAGCGTGGTTGAGAGAGCAGAAGACGGTGTTTTGAAATGGTTCGGGCACATGGAGAGAATGAGTGAGGAAAGATTGACCAAGAGAATATATGTGTCGGAGGTGGAGGGAACGAGAAGAAGATTGAGACCAAACTGGAGGTGGAAAGATGGAGTGAAAAAGATTTTGTGTGATCGGGGCCTGAACATGCAGGAGTGTGAAAGGAGGGCAAGGAATAGAGTGAATTGGAGCGATGTGGTATACCGGGTTGACCTGCTGTCAGTGGATTGAATTAAGGCGTGTGAAGCGTCTGGGGTAAACCATGGAAAGCTGTGTAGGTATGTATATTTGCGTGTGTGGACGTATGTATATACATGTGTATGGGGGTGGGTTGGGCCATTTCTTTCGTCTGTTTCCTTGCGCTACCTCGCAAACGCGGGAGACAGCGACAAAGCAAAAAAAAAATAAAAAAAAATATATATATATATGTATACTATATATATATATACTTATGTATATCTCGCTTTTTAAACCAGGTATTCCCAATCACCAGTCCTTTTTCAGCAAATAAATCTAAAGCTCTTCACCATTTCCATTTACAACACTGAACACCGGTCTGTACCAATTATTCTCTCAACTGCCACATTACTCACCTTTGCATTGAATTCACCCATCACTATAACCCGGTCTTGTGCATCAAAACCACTAGGACAATCATTCAGCTGCTCCCAAAACACTTGCCTCTCATGATCTTTCTTCTCATGCCCAGGTGCATAGCACCAATAATCACTCATCTCTCTCCATCAACTTTCAGTTTTACCCATATCAATATAGAATTTTCTTTCTTACATTCTCTCACAAACTCTCACAACTCGTGCTTCAGGAGTAGTGCTACTCCTTCCCTTGCTCTTGTCCTCTCACTAACCTCTGACTTTACTCCCAAGACATTCCCAAACCACTCTTCCCCTTTACCCTTGAGCTTCGTTTCACTCAGAGTCAAAACATCCAGGTTCCCTTCCTCAAACATACTACCTATCGCTCCTTTTTTCACATCTTGGTTACATCAACACACATTTAGACTCCCCAATCTGAGCCTTCGAGGAGGATGAGCACTCCCCGCTTGATTCTTTCTTCTGTTTCCCATTTTAGAAAGTTGAAATACAAAGAGAGGAGAATTTCTGGCCCCCGGCTCCCGTCCCCTCTAGTCGCCTCCTACGACACGTGAGGAATGCGTGGGAAGTATTCTTTCTCCCCCATCCCAATGGATAACATATATATATATATATATATATATATATATATATATATATATATATATATATATATATATATATATATATATATATATATATATATATATATGAAAAATGTAAGAAATAATTTAGAAAACTGAAAGTTCTAGCTGAAAATGAAATGAAAAATGAATGTCACATAATGGTTCAACCTCTGGCTATGGAAAAGGGAAATATATAATTCATTTACAAAAATGTCAATAAGAGTTTTCATCAATTTAACCACTGTATTATACTGCCTGGTCCACTTCTTCTCTTATCATGAAACTAGAATATTGGCTTATGATGTTTCTCAATTGTCTTCACTACACAAAGTACAACCATATCTTGGATACATGAGTGTAGCTAGTTGGTCATCCGCCATAATACGTATGTAGGTAGGAGAGATGGCCAGAGAGCGTTATTGGATTACGTGTTAATTGACAGTCGCGCGAAAGAGAGACTTTTGGATGTTAATGTGCTGAGAGGTGCAACTGGAGAGATGTTTGATCATTATCTTGTTGAGGCGAAGGTGAAGATTTCTATAGGTTTTCAGAAAAGAAGTGTGAATGTTGGGGTGAAGAGGGTGGTGAGAGTAAGTGAGCTTGGGAAGGAGACTTGTGTGAGGAAGTACCAGGAGAGACTGAGTACAGAATGGAAAAAGGTGAGAACAATGGAAGTAATGGGAGTGGGGGAGGAATGGGATGTATTTAGGGAATCAGTGATGGATTGCGCAGAAGATGCTTGTGGCATGAGAAGAGTGAGAGGTGGGTTGATTAGAAAGGGTAGTGAGTGGTGGGATGAAGAAGTAAGATTATTAGTGAAAGAGAAGAGAGAGGCATTTGGACGATTTTTGCAGGGAAAAAATGCAATTGAGTGGGAGATGTATAAAAGAAAGAGACAGGAGGTCAAGAGAAAGCTATGCGGAAGATGAAAGCCGGCAAGGCAGCAGGTTTGGATGGAAGGAAGTACCAGGAGAGACTGAGTACAGAATGGAAAAAGGTGAGAACAATGGAAGTAATGGGAGTGGGGGAGGAATGGGATGTATTTAGGGAATCAGTGTTAGATTGCGCAGAAGATGCTTGTGGCATGAGAAGAGTGAGGGGTGGGTTGATTAGAAAGGGTAGTGAGTGGTGGGATGAAGAAGTAAGATTATTAGTGAAAGAGAAGAGAGAGGCATTTGGACGATTTTTGCAGGGAAAAAATGCAAATGAGTGGGAGATGTATAAAAGAAAGAGACAGGAGGTCAAGAGAAAGCTATGCGGAAGATGAAAGCCGGCAATGCAGCAGGTTTGGATGGTATAGCAGTGGAATTTATTAAAAAAGGGGGGTGACAGTATATTTGACTGGTTGGTAAGGTATTTAATGTATGTACGACTCATGGTGAGGTGCCTGAGGATTGGCGGAATGCGTGCATAGTGACATTGTATAAAGGCAAAGGGGATAAGAGTGAGTGCTCAAATTACAGAGGTATAAGTTTGTTGAGTATTCCTGGTAAATTATATGGGAGGGTATTGATTGAGAGGGTGGAGGCATGTACAGAGCATCAAATTGGGGAAGAGCAGTGTAGTTTCAGAAGTGGTAGAGGATGTGTGGATCAGGTGTTTACTTTGAAGAATGTATGTGAGAAATACTTAGAAAAGCAAATGGATTTGTATGTAGCATTTATGGATCTGGAGAAGGCATATGATAGAGTTGATAGAGATGCTCTGTGGAAGGTATTAAGAATATATGGTGTGTGAGGCAGTTGTTAGAAGCAGTGAAAAGTTTTTATCGAGGATGTAAGGCATGTGTACGTGTAGAAAGAGAGGAAAGTGATCGGTTCTCAGTGAATGTAGGTTTACGGCAGGGGTGTGTGATGTCTCCATGGTTGTTTAATTTGTTTATGGATGGGGTTGTTAGGGAGGTGAATGCAAGAGTTTTGGAAAGAGGGGCAAGTATGAAGTCTGTTGTGGATGAGAGAGCTTGGGAAGTGAGTCAGTTGTTGTTCGGTGATGATAGAGCGCTTGTGGCTGATTCATGTGAGAACCTGCAAAAGCTGGTGACTGAGTTTGGTAAAGTGTGTGAAAGAAGAAAGTTAAGAGTAAATGTGAATAAGAGCAAGGTTATTAGGTACAGTTGGGTTGAGGGTCAAGTCAATTGGGAGGTAAGTTTGAGTGGAGAAAAACTGGAGGAAGTAAAGTGTTTTAGATATCTGGAAGTGGATCTGGCAGTGGATGGAACCATGGAAGCGGAAGTGAATCATAGGGTGGGGGAGGGGGCGAAAATCCTGAGAGCCTTGAAGAATGTGTGGAAGTCGAGAACATTATCTCGGAAAGCAAAAATGGGTATGTTTGAAGGAATAGTTGTTCCAACAATGTTGTATGGTTGCGAGGCGTGAGCTATGGAGAGAGTTGTGCGCAGGAGGGTGGATTTGCTGGAAATGAGATGTTTCAGGAATATATGTGGTGTGAGGTGGTTTGATCGAGTAAGTAATGTATGGGTAAGCGACATGTGTGGAAATAAATAGCGCGTGGTTGAGAGAGCAGAAGAGGGTGTTTTGAAATGGTTTGGGCACATGGAGAGAATGAGTGAGGAAAGATTGACCAAGAAGATATACGTGTCGGAGGTGCAGGGAACGAGGAGAAGTGGGAGACCAAATTGGAGGTGGAAAGATGGAGTGAAAAAGATTTTGAGTGATCGGGGCGTGAACATGCAGGAGGGTAAAAGGTGGGCAAGGAATGGAGTGAATTGGATCGATGTGGTATACCGGGATTGACGTGCTGTCTGTGGATTGAATCAGGGCTTGTGAATCGTCTGGGGTAAAACATGGAAAGTTGTGTGGGGCCTGGATGTGGAAAGGGAGCTGTGGTTTCGGGCATTATTGCGTGACAGATGGAGACTGAGTGTGAACGAATGGTGACTTTGTTGTCTTTTCCTAGTGCTACCTCGCACACATGAGGGAGAAGGGGGATGGTATTCCATGTGTGGCGAGGTGGCGATGGGGATGAGTAGGGGCAGGCAGTGTGAATTTTGTGCATGGGTATATATTTATGTGTCTGTGTGTGTATATATTTGTGTACATTGAGATGTATAGGTATGTATATTTGCGTGTGTGGGCGTGTGTGTGTGTGTACATTGTTTATAGGGGTGGGTTGTGCCATTTCTTTCGTCTGTTTTCTTGCGCTACTTCGCAAACGCGGGAGACAGCGACAAAGCAAAATAAATAAATAATAAGATAAATATATATATATTTATATATATATATATATATATATATATATATATATATATATATATATATATATATATATATATATATATATATATATATATATATATATATATATATAGAAATCCTCCCCTCCTTGTATTAACTTTCTAAAATGGGAAACAGAAGAAGGAGTCACGCGGGGAGTGCTCATCCTCCTCGAAGGCTCAGAGTGGGGTGCCTAAATGTGTGTGGATGTAACCAAGATGTGAAAAAAGGAGAGATAGGTAGTATGTTTGAGGAAAGGAACCTGGATGTTTTGGCTCTGAGTGAAACGAAGCTCAAGGGTAAAGGGGAAGAGTGGTTTGGGAATGTCTGGGGAGTAAAGTCAGGGGTTAGTGAGAGGACAAGAGCAAGGGAAGGAGTAGAAATACTCCTGAAACAGGAGTTGTCGGAGTATGTGATAGAGTGTAAGAAAGTAAATTCTCGATTAATATGGGTAAAACTGAAAGTTGATGGAGAGAGGTGGGTGATTATTGGTGCATATGCACCTGGGCATGAGAAGAAAGATCAAGAGAGGCAAGTGTTTTGGGAGCAGCTGAATGAGTGTGTTAGTGGTTTTGATGCACGAGACCGGGTCATAGTGATGGGTGATTTGAATGCAAAGGTGAGTAATGTGGCAGTTGAGGGAATAATTGGTATACGTGGGGTGTTCAGTGTTTTAGATGGAAATGGTGAAGAGCTTGTAGATTTATGTGCTGAAAAAGGACTGATGATTGGGAATACCTGGTTTAAAAAGCGAGATATACATAAGTATACTTATGTAAGTAGGAGAGATGGCCAGAGAGCGTTATTGGATTACGTGTTAATTGACAGGCGTGCGAAAGAGAGACTTTTGAATGTTAATGTGCTGAGAGGTGCAACTGGAGGGATGTCTCATCATTATCTTGTGGAGGCTAAGGTGAAGATTTGTATGGGTTTTCAGAAAAGAAGAGTGAATGTTGGGGTGAAGAGGGTGGTGAGAGTAAGTGAGCTTGAGAAGGAGACCTGTGTGAGGAAGTACCAGGAGAGACTGAGTACACAATGGAAAAAGGTGAGAACAATGGAAGTAAGGGGAGTGGGGGAGGAATGGGATGTATTTAGGGAATCAGTGATTGATTGCGCAAAAGATGCTTGTGGCATGAGAAGAGTGGGAGGTGGGTTGATTAGAAAGGGTAGTGAGTGGTGGGATGAAGAAGTAAGAGTATTAGTGAAAGAGAAGAGAGAGGCATTTGGACGATTTTTGCAGGGAAAAAATGCAATTGAGTGGGAGATGTATAAAAGAAAGAGACAGGAGGTCAAGAGAAAGGTGCAAGAGGTGAAAAAAAGGGCAAATGAGAGTTGGGGTGAGAGAGTATCATTAAATTTTAGGGAGAATAAAAAGATGTTCTGGAAGGAGGTAAATAAAGTGCGTAAGACAAGGGAGCAAATGGGAACTTCGGTGAAGGGCGCAAGTGGGGAGGTGATAACAAGTAGTGGTGATGTGAGAAGGAGATGGAGTGAGTATTTTGAAGGATTGTTGAATGTTTTAGATGATAGAGTGGCAGGTATAGGGTGTTTTGGTCGAGGTGGTGTGCAAAGTGAGAGGGTTAGGGAAAATGATTTGGTAAACAGAGAAGAGGTAGTGAAAGCTTTGCGGAAGATGAAAGCCGGCAAGGCAGCAGGTTTGGATGGCATTGCAGTGGAATTTATTAAAAAATGGGGTGACTGTATTGTTGACTGGTTGGTAAGGTTATTTAATGTATGTATGACTCATGGTGAGGTGCCTGAGGATTGGCGGAATGCGTGCATAGTGCCATTGTACAAAGGCAAAGGGGATAAGAGTGAGTGCTCAAATTACAGAGGTATAAGTTTGTTGAGTATTCC